>NW_005187582.1:121878-130717 GCF_000239375.1 Pundamilia nyererei
TGTATGTGTAATGAGAGTGTGAGTAATGTGAATGTCTAAGTTGTGGGATAAAATTGAGGCAGAGGCAGCCAGAAGGGGACAGAGGGGGGAGGGGGGGGGTAGCCTCCTCTGCACCCTGGTGTATGAAGTCTGTTTTTGATGATTTGGTCAGAGAAATCACACCAGCGACCTGCTGGAGGTCCTTTGGTAGCTCTGGCAGTGCTCATCCTGTTCCTCCCTGCACAAAGGAGCAGATACCGGTTCTGCTAATGGGTTAAGGACCTTCTATGTTCCTGTCCAGCTCTCCTGCAGTACCCGCCTGCATCCTAGAATCTCCTCCCTGCTCTTGAGACTGGTGCTGGGAGACGCAGCAAACCTTTTGGCAAAGACATGCATTGATGTGCCATCCTGGAGGACTACCTGTCCAATGTCTGTAGGGTCCAGGTATTGCACTGAGCTACCAGTAGTGACCCTGACCCTAGCCAAAGGCAGGGATGATAAAAACAGTCATAAAAGATAAGGAAGGAAAAAGTGTCAGTGGTGTCCACCTGTAAAACTATTCCTGTTTTGGGGGTTGTCTCATTGTTATCACTCTAGTGCACCTGTTGTTAATTTTATTAACTCATTAACAACGCTCTCAGCTACTGAACTGATCACATCAATATCCCAGAATTTTAACTGAGCGCAGTATTGAGCACAAATCTCACTGAAAACTTCACTAATCAAACTGTACGTACTTTCTCTGCAGAGTGCACCAAAAAAAGAAGAGTGACACAAGTTCACAACATCAAAAAACGAGGTTTGACTTTACATCAAACACACAAACTGTAGGATGAAGTCCAGAAGACTCGAGGTTTACTAGGATTTTAAAAATGGGATCAGTGGTAACTATCAGACTGGTAGATAAAGAAGTTGTATAGTGGAAATGCTGTGTAATTAATGCTCAGTCAAATATGAATAAAATACTGTATAACAAAGTTTTGTGTGCAGTAGAATTTACTCTGCAGTAGCAATATTGAGTACAGCACACAGTATTGTACAGGTACAGTACTCACTGGTACTTTATTTTATTTGTAAATGCACAGTTGACAGACCCAAGCTATCCTGTTAATGTGCCAGCTTTATTTTCACCTGCTGTCTCAGGGAGGTTATTGGCATGAATGGAGCCTTTTTCACTGGAGAGTATGAATCCCGAAGTCTGCTGCTCACCATCTTCAGCTCATGCTTAATGCTAGACTGAGTTAAAGACTGAAACACTGATGTAAGTCAGTAAGAACAGACCAACAAAGAAAGGCTGTGTAGAATGTGAATTAAAGGGTAAAATAGGGATTATTCTTCACAGACGGATCCACACTGAGTGGACGCGTGTGTGCGTCGATGGTCATGAAGTCATTGTACACAGTCAGAGAGATTGTGAGTTCTGATACACTCATGACATCAATGTTATGTTTGCTTTTTGGTAACACTGCCAAAAAATTAGGGATAAAAGCCGTTATTAAACAGCAGAGGGAGTAAGAGGGCAGCCGAGACTGTAACATGCTCCTGTTTGAATCCTGCTGAGTGCTGTAAAGAAAAATGGGAACTGCAGCTGAGACCACATTCACCTACTCTGTTTAAAATATAATTAAAAATGAAAAAAGAAAAAGTTTCTGATGGATATATGATGAGTTCAGTTTCTCGTATACACTGACTCATCACTTGTACATATAGTTAAAATAAATTTGAATTTAATTTTCATGCAAACATCTGATGTTCCCAGATGTTTGCATGAGGAGTAAACAGGTTACATGTGTCTGTGATCTGATGTGTATTTGTACAAACTTAAACTCCTTGCACAAACAAACAGGCAGAAGTTGCTCTAAAGAAGTGGTTGTCAAATGTTTGGGATGCCTCATTTCAGAAACTGAAAAAAACAACACTATTTTTAATCAGAATCAGAATACTTTATTGATCCCCCAGGGATCAATAAAGTATAATCCTTATTAATCCTTATTCTGCTGTCACACTAATGAAGACAGTTGCGGGAGGCCAGCGTGTGACCAGTGTGTGTGCAGTAAAATTGCCGTCTTCTTGATGATCGGTTTGGGGACGGGTCCAGCTCTGCGACCACTTGCAGTTAGCTGCGGTCTTCAAAACAGCTTTGGTGCATCAACATGACAGTAAAACAGCAATAAGATGGAGTCTGTCTCCTATCAGTTTGACTATGCAGTCTAGTTGCCAGTTGCTGCCAAGTTGTTTGTCTGTAACTGGCAAACTACTTACATTAAAAACGTAACAGTTGACACAGAAATTACAACACAAGCAGTGACGCAGTTGCAGCAGGATGGAGGTATAACTGCTCAGCAACCTTACTCTTTTATTGGAATACCACCAGCCTGCAACCAGAGGAGTCGAGTCCCATATTGCAAAGAGACACATCACAAACAAGTTGCACTCACCGACTCAGACTGATTGTTTGAAGACAGATTGTCATCCTGCAATCACATACATTGATTTCTCAACTTCTGGGTAGTAGTTGGTCTCCACAAGTATTTGGTCACCAAATGTGAAAAGATTCAATACAACCACCAAGTTTTCCTTGCTGCAAGGATGTTGCCGTCTACTTTTACTCTAGAGCAGGGCTGGGCAACTCCAGGGCCGGTGTCCTGCAGGTTTTACGTGTCCCTGATCCAACACAGCTGATTCAAATGGCTAAATGACCCCCTCAACAGGTCCTGATGTTCCCCAGAGGCCTTGTAACGAACTACTCATGTGATTCAGGTGTGTTGACCCAGGGTGAGATCTAAAACCTGCAGGACACCGGCCCTCAAGGCCTGCAGTTGGACGCCCCTGCTCTAGTCACCAACAAAACAGATTTGAATAAAATGTGGTATAAAAACGTCAGCAAACAGCTGTTTAGTTTACCTAAAAATAAAACCATGCTATTCAACTTCAATTCATGGGATTCTGGGTCCTAATACTGGTGCCCACTCCACTGTTTCCAGTTGCACCTAAGAAGTAGACGGTGTGCAAGAAAATTTGGCTCTTTTTCTTTTTTTAAAAACAGTCCATTTCAGGCCGTTTAGCTGCTGCTGGCGTTTGTATTGTGTGTCAAACTGAGTATCCACATGAAATGCTTCAGGGTTCTACTGTCAAAATTAAATTTGCACCTTGGCAGCTTTGGTAATCTCGAGGACGAAGTCTGTCAGCATCCAGTTCCCCGTACTAAAACCCGTCTGTGTTGGTAGTAAAATGCACCCAGTGCTGTCCTTCAGAGGCTTCTGAATGTGACACATTAAGTCGAGAGGTTGTCTCTCACTGCTATCGCTGTAATAAATGCAGCATTGTTGTGTACATTTGGCATAACTGCAATAAAATCTTACAGAACGGCTCCAGTAACATCATAATTGGTTTTTATGCAGCTGTTATTTACTCTTTCATTGACAGTTTTTAGAGGAGAGAAAACTGAGTTAACTTTGCGGAGCTCTTCATAATGTGCAGTGAGTCGGGCTTTGTATTTGTGCAGAACATTACAAATTTGATCAAATTCAGCTTTAGCTTTTTAAATCCAGCTCTCACACCTCACTCCAATTTTCACCTCCCGTTTCTCCTCAACCTTGGAAGAAATGTGTTTTATGGTGCTGCTGACATCTGTGTAACAAGAAATAGAGCTGATGTCATCTGCAAGGCTGTAATGTTTCCCTCCTTTCATTGTAGTCTGTGCGCTTCTTAAAGCAACTTAAGTACGCAAGTCAAATCTACTGCAAGTGTCATTCTGCCCCACATTCATAGGAACGCCAATGCATTTAATAACCACACTCTTTTTTTCTTTTCTAGTTGTGGTTTCAAAAAATAGAATAGAGTAGAGTAGAGTAGAATAGCCCTTTATTGTCATTGTACATGTACCGTGAAATTATGGGGTTTGTGTTACAGTGGAGTCAAAAGAGTAACTTTTTAAAAGGTTGTTCAGAAATATCACAACAACAATTTTGTAGACTAGTATAATAATCTTTTGCAAACAACTGTAGTCATTAGCTGAGGACTCCAACCAACCTTTAGGGACAACACATCAAAGCTTTCCCTTACTCATTGCAGCAAGGGGGTCATTCTGCATTAGATCAATGGGAAGAACAAGATCTGGGCAATCAACACCTACGCCCTGCCGGTCCTCAGATACCCTGCTGGGATAATCGGCTGGGAAAGGAGGAAACAGGAGCTACTGACAAGACGCTAAAGGTCCTTACCACGCATGGAGGGTGTGGTCCCTAGCTCAGCTGCAGGGGAGGGGCGGTGCCAGGGAGGTTGGAGGGTCAGGTGGAGATGCTTTGTGCTGATGATGATGAAGAAGAGGGAGGGTACAGCTAACTGAAAAGTTGTCTGACGTGGGTGCCGAGACTGAAAGTGTCACTGAGTGATCAATAAAACGCAACCTGTCAAATGTGAACACAGTATGCTGGGTCCCAGTCATTTACAGAGGGGTTCACATCCAACACCCTGAGACTGTAGAAGCAGGAGGCTCAGGACTAGTGAGTGTCAGAAACACTATCCATGATGAAACAAAGATCTGCCAGTACATCGGGACAACCGAGGAACCCGAGAAAAAAGAGGAGCAGGAACAGAACTGGCACCTGAATAGCATGTACCACAGGCATATAGAAGAAATCCTACCAACGGCTGGATGAACTCTGACTGAAACACAGCACATAGGCACTAATCATGGCGGCAGGAACAAGTTCTAAGTGCAAGACTAAGGTCAGTAGAGGGTTAGGGTGTCTACCACATCAGGCAAGACCCCAGATGCATGCTCTGTAAAGACAATTCGGCACACAACACCAGGGTGTAAGAAGCTAACAGGCAGGGCATACTTGGAATGGCACAACTAGTGTACAGGAACATCTGTCCCGAGTATCACTTGGAAGTCCTGAGGTCAGAATGGGATCAGCTAGAAAGCTAAGATCTTGTTTGACTTCCAGATACAGATGGATAAACTAGCAAATGGTTAACCAACCAAACATAGTAGTGGTGGACTAGCAGAAGAAGACCGTAGTGATAGATGTAGTTATGCTAAGGAGGAGCATATATGGTCATATTTGGTCATACACACACATACATAGACCAATTTTTTTTTATAATTACTTCTTTTGGTGTGAGTTTAACATCCATCCATCCATCTTCATCCACTTTGTCCGGGGCCGGGTCGTGGGGGCAGCAGCCTAAGCAAAGAGGCCCAGACCTCCCTCTCCCCAGCCACCTCCTCCAGCTTATCCGGGGGAATACCAAGGCGTTCCCAGGCCAGCCGAGAGATATAATCTCTCCAGCGTGTCCTGGGTTTGCCCCGGGGCCTCCTCCCGGTGGGACATGCCTGGAACACCTCACCCAGGAGGCGCCCAGGGGGCATCCTTGTCAGATGCCCGAACCACCTCAGCTGGCTCCTTTCGATGTGGAGCAGCAGCTGCTCTACTCTGAGCCCCTCCCGGATGGCCGAACTTCTCACCCTATCTCTAAGGGAGAGGCCAGCCACCCTTCGGAGGAAGCTCATTTCTGCCGCTTGTATCCGCGATCTCGTTCTTTCGGTCACTACCCACAGCTCGTGGCCATAGGTGAGGGTAGGGACGTAGATCGACCGGTAAATTGAGAGCTTCGCTTTTACACTCAGCTCCCTCTTCACCACGACGGACCGGTGCAGCGTCCGCATCACTGCAGCTGCAGCCCCTAGTGAGTTTAACATTCCTGCATAAAATCTGTAAGCACTTTAAAGTAAAGGGGAAGAGAATGGTTAAAGCAATTAAATAAACTAAAAATGAATGACATCAATAACAGCATGTTGTAATTCCAAGGTTTCTAATTAATAGAAACTTTGTGGGAATGAACAGGTTCATGTTGGGGACTGGGGAGTGCAGTGAGGAGTCATAGAAACAGTCCAGCAGGTAAAACAAACAAGCTGATGTTGTTTTAGAAACGGGAAAATTACCAACAGCACCTCCAGCTCAGGGAACATCCATTTATAGTCTTGGGAAATCTGGTCCTAAGTGGTCGTCATGGAAGAGTTGCAGGCAAAAAGCCATAAAAAAGAAACAGCAGTTGGTTCCCTGCAATTAAGTCATTATTAGCTCTAAAATTGTAATTATAATTATATTTCTTTCCTATCAGGTCTGCATTTCTGGTTGTTCAGTACTCTGCTTGATGGTAGGGGAAAAGATTATCAGTAGAGGTATGCTGATGTTTTGGACTGATTGGCAAGGTAGCACAGTACACTCTTTAACCCAGGAGACACAGAAACAGGGTTTTCATGATAACAGGGTTCTTGCTGATCGGAGCTGGCTTGGCCCTGACTTATCGAAGAATTAAGGAAGCGGAACCGGCTGTTCAAACCCCCACAAGGCTGCCCGCTGGGATTGAAATGATGGGGCGAGGCATGAGTTTCTAAAAATGGGCTCATTGAGTGCAGCACGGAGAAGATCTTGGAGAACGCACGGCTGCTGTGAATACTCAGAACAAGACCTCTGAGTGAAAAACTGGATTACATCTGGAGGGGCTAGCTCGAATAACACCTTTGAGCGCAAATTCGATCACATCTTGGGAAGTGCACTGCAGTCGTAAGTTCTCAGGACCTGCTCTTTGAGCAAAAAGAACGACAACATCACGGAACGTAAGTTTGGATAACATCATAGAAAGCTCACAGCTCTCCAACGGGAGATTGAGAGACCAGTGTTGGACTGTTAGAACAGCTTTGAAATTCATATGAGCTGTTCGCACTAAAGTAAAAACTATCATCACTTCATGTGGAGACCCCTTCGGCGCCAGCTGCGGCCTCAAGGCTGGAGCTGAACAAAACACCCTGATAACGACTGTGTTTATACTGTTCCCCCCATTCCATGCAAGGCCACCTGGGTTGGCTGGAAGACTGTTTACTTAGCCTGGCAGGGCGAAGGACACTGTCTCAGCTGAACTCTGGACACACACACACACACATACACTGATATGCACACACTGATCCCCCCTCCCTTTCCAAACGCCTTCGATGCTTGTGCCCTACCGAGGAAGATGGCAGTCGACTGGACCAGCGCAGACATGCTGCAGGACTGGATGCGCTGTCTACACCGGCTCTCTCTTACCCTTTACCCTTTACTGCTTGTCTTGTGTTTCTATGGTGTATTGATAGTCATGTGCTTTTTGTGCTGAGGTGTTTTTTCTGTTATCAAACTGTTCTCCCACTAGGAGCTCAGTCTGAGTGGAGTTTTTTCTCTCTCCTCCTCTTACCTCATGTTAGGTATTTTCGTTGTTTTTTTCCTATCAGCCTACC
Organism: Pundamilia nyererei; assembly: GCF_000239375.1. NCBI lineage: Eukaryota > Metazoa > Chordata > Actinopteri > Cichliformes > Cichlidae > Pundamilia > Pundamilia nyererei. The sequence continues at coordinate 129,140 of NW_005187582.1, forward strand.
TCTCTGACATGTCTCCCCAATGTGATGTTTGTGTAAAGTTGGTCAGAAGGTTCCTTTGTAAGTGCACATGCGCCATTAGCGTGCTGCCTGCTGTAACCCTAATTTCCATCGGGATTAATAAAGTATTCTGATTCTGATTCGGAAAGAGTACTCAGGATTATTGATGCTCACAAAGCAGGAGAAGGATATGCAAAGTTATCACTGTGTTTCCAAGTGTCACTAAGTGGAGTGGGAAGAATGATCAAGAAATTTAAAGAGCCACAGAGTGGAGAAGATGCCTGACAGAGTAAAAGATTTAAAGTCTGTGAACTAGTGAGAAAAGACTGAGGTTGTGTAGCTCTTTGCATACATTTATATTTGTTTACCACTTTTTAAAGCTGAAGTATGATTGTTATAAAACACGTTTTCAGTAAAAAACTGTTGCAGTCTAGAATGTTCTGTTTGAAAAAAGGTAAATAAGCTTAAGAAGCTATAAAAAGACTTTTTGGTCAATAATGTGTTTTTTTTCCTTTTTTCACATTTGATTAAATTTCTTCGTTGTCAACACTTTATTGGTTTTCTTTTCTATAGAAAGAATTCATCATTCAATGATTGTGGCTTTTTCACTGGAGCATCTGCTGACATTTTTTTTAACATGAATATCGTTGGGACAAAACTCCCAACAGTTCCTGGTGACAAGCTTCTGTTACTTTTAGAAACACTCGAGATAAAACATGAACAATGGAGATGTAAAAACTTTGTTCTCTTCACGGGGAGATAATCTGTACCTACCCTAATGTTCAATTTGCACATCTCAGTTGGGTGCCTATTAAAGGTATATTTTTACACCTGGTGTAAGACATTTTCCTTTTTCCAATTACTTTGCCTTTCACTTATAAGAAATGATACTGGGGAGTTAAAATTGTGTCTGTTCAGTTTTCTTATTCAGTCCACTCTGTTCCACTTTTCTCTCAGAGTGATAAAAAAAACCTGCACTGCACCTCGTTTAAATTTAGGGATTCCTAAACGAACAAGGACTCACACTGCTCCCTGTGCTGTGATATGACCATAGAAAAGAACAGAGGAGGTCATGTGATTCTGCTGTTGTTGCTTTTTTAATTTAATTGAATTTATATATTTTTATCTCCAACTTGAACATAACACTGGAGCTTAACTGTAAGTTTTGAAATGACAACATAACCTGGGATTTAATTTACACAACATGACCACAAAGAAGCTACAAGACAAACATCTACACACACGCACACCTCACACATAGTGAGGTGTGCGTGTGAGGTGTGACAGTCTCTGTCGCGGTCGGCCAGAGCGTCAGGTTTACATGTAAAGTCAATGGAAAAAGCGCGATTACACGCGACTGCGTGTCCTGCGAAAATTTGGAAGCAGATTTGCGTCGCGAAAACGCGTGAAACGGGCGTCAGTGTAGCGCGTCTGGTGCATTTGGCTCGCTAATAAAACCACGCGCGTCAGTTTTTGTGTTGCATTTTGTGCACACGCGCGTTTTGCGTCTACCGCTCGAGTTGGAAAAATCTGAACTCCAGCGTCAAATCGCGCCGCGACAACCAATCAGGAGCCTGGTGA
>NW_005187582.1:131862-133196 GCF_000239375.1 Pundamilia nyererei
ATTATACTGCTGTAAGCCGCATCATACTTATTATAGAGAATATGATCAATGTGTAGTTTTAGTTTGCATTACACTTCTGGATTAAGAAAATGTGAAAAATCCTTAGATTTATTAGATAGGTTTATATTGTCCTATGCTGTTGATTTACTGTGAATGATTTACACTGTTTCATGACATTTCATACTGCTGAGTTAAGGAGAGAATATTGTGTGCAGAGGGCCTTGGTTTCTGATAATGCAGGAGACGGATCATGTTCCACAGGAGTTTCACCCCCTTTCCTCTGTAAGCAGAGAGACAGGGAGCCAAGGTCATAAGTCAGGCTCAGCTAGGAGTTAGAAAACATGTGAATGTTAGGTTTTTACGACTAGGTGGGGGCCATCAGAGGCTGTAAGAGTTTGAGTAACCCTCCACCAGTTTGAGATTTGCTGTGTCCCTCTGCATGCATGTCTCCCCATCTGGATGGTTTATGCTCATAAAGTGTTGAATTGTATGGAATAAAAGATTGTTGATTGAGCATTTATACACCGAGTATTGTCCTTCCTTCAGCCCAAAGGTTGAAAGAATTGGGAGGATTTAACAACACACAAGGTGATTTTGCAGAGACATGGGAAGATGCCCAGCAGCATCTTTAGCTCAGAATTAGCAGAAACCAGAGGGACTTCAACACAACCATTTATAGTCTGGAGTAATAATGTGAAATATGATTTCCATGGAAGACTTGCAGCCAACAGAACGTTCGTCATATATGGAAATAAAGCCAACGAACCCACTGCAGCAGCTGATTCTCTGGACTTACAAGTCGTAATACTGAATGAGCATTTAAGATGAACGTCTGTGACTGGGAACCAGTTCAGTGTGTAGCCTGCGTCTTGCCCTGTGACAGCTATGATAGGCTTTGCCCCCCACGACCCTGAATAAAGGTTAAGAAGATGGATGGAGTCTGTGTTCAAAGGTGAAACAGAGAGAATGAGGGAGGTAAAAGTTTTTAGGAGTTTTGGTACTACTTGTCTTACTTGTGTTAGTGCTAAGAAGTAAAGACGGATTCGTTTTCCTCACATGGGGAAGTGGTCCAGAATTCATTTTGCAACATGCAGAATCAATATTTAGAGATATTCTGTAAAGCTCTAAAAATACTTGTTTAATGTTCCCCAAGATGACAGAACAACCTAAACGCCACAGCTGAAGTGCAACTAGGAGAACTGGTGTGGATTTAAAAGGAGCCCACACAAAATGCTGAGGAAATCTTTGGCTCCCATCAGAATGATGAAGCAGAGGCGGAGGCAGACATTTGATACACCTGGGGCTTAGCCCTAAAGGGTGGTGTGCATGATTTG
>NW_005187582.1:135334-141523 GCF_000239375.1 Pundamilia nyererei
AGCTGTGAATATACTGCTGTGTATTGAAGTTCCTCTTGTTTTGCATACTGAACAACATACAAAGCATAATATATAAAATAACATCTACCTGAGTTTTTTCTTTGAAAGAAGCTCCTTATGTCCATTCTTGTATATCAGTGCATTACTGAAACAGATTTATTTAGCCGTGGAGGGTAACAGCTGAAAATATGAAATAAACACATGTAAGCTAAGACTCTCTAAAAAAAATAGCATTTGTTCGGCTTTTCATTTCGCCATTTGTTGATTCACTCGAAGAGAAAGTAACGTAAAATTGGTCAAGTGATCAGTCTGATATCAAGCTTTCGTGATTCACCGTCATATTTACATTATTTGTACAGTACGGATGATTTGCTTTGGTACCTGGTAGAACTTCAGTTCTCCTCTGTCTGCCTCCCTGCGTTTCTCTAACAGCGCACTCGTAGGCAGCAGCTGCCCCCGCCCCCTCGCTTAGTGTCTGAGCTCGGATCATACCAATATTAGGGGGGATTTACGCACAGTCATAAATTCCCACAGTGTGCGCTATGTGCTTCGAATATTGTGTGTAGTTTTTGTTTTATACAGTTGTCAGCCAGGCATCTAACTATGAAAAAATTACACTCCAAAAGACCCCGGGCTTCTGAAAAAACAACCCGGGCTTAAGCCCAGTAAGCCACCCCCGCTCCGCTACTGTGACTGTGATGAAGTGAAGCTGGTCAGCCAGACACAGATAACAAAACTATTAAACCGCCCACAATGACACACAACATGACCAAAAGGACAGAAAGCCATGTCAAAGAGAAACAGGAAACAGGTCCTAGATAGAGACATGACGGCCTCAAAGAGAAATAGCAGCAATGAGACAAAATGTTCTTATTAGGTTAATAACGTGACTATAAAGAGAGAGAATAGCCTGAAAAAGTAGCCTGAAAAAGAACAAAATAACGACAGAGACATGACGACCTCAAACAAAATGACTACACAAAACTCCCTCGATTATAAACAAACAACTACCAAAGAGCCTCAAGAATAACTGCAAAGTGGTTACAAAAGCCTCATCATGCCTAAAGCTGGGCATACACGGTGCGATTTTGGGGTCATTTTGAGCCGATTTTTCAGTCGTGTGACCGTTTTAGGGATCGGCCCAAGTTTCGCCTTAATCATCGTGCGTCGTGCATCGTGTAGTATACGTGGGGTAACGAGAAGCGATTAACACCTCACGACCATGGAAATCATCAATCCTTTGGTCGTAAGAAAATCAAACCTGTTTGAAATCCTGTCGCCCCTCGTGAGGGTGTCACCGCAGCCTCTCACACTGCGCACGCACAAACACAGAAATGGAAGTGAAAAGACGGAGCAGCAGTGCAGCGTGTGATCTGGACACAAGCGACGGAGGCACAACTTGTAGAACTTTGACTCATCCGAGCCTCTTCGATGTGGCCTCACAAAATTATCACGACCACAACAACCGTGAAAAGAGTTGGATGGACATTGGTGCTCAATTATGTTTTTCATTAGCAATTTAACAAAGTTGATGGTGGTGGCATGTGTGTGCGTGTGTGTGCGTGCGTGTGCGTGTGTGAGTGAGAGAGGGAGAGAGAGCGAGAGAAGATATTGTGACCTTCTAACCCCTGCGAGTCAATCTTACAGTTTGAGCAGGAGCTGAAATAATCGTATGCTCAGCTTAAGAAAGACGCAAAATGATTTACTCGAGTAAAAAGGACACAGCTTATTTCTGAACTCCACCTTTATCAAAAATTTTGATTTTTACAAATGACACTAACATGCAGTACTCAGTCCCTTCTCTCTCCATGAGAATGAGCTAAAACCACATCTGGGATGTGGTCTGTGTGCCTGGAACGACGTGTTCTGGCACATCCAACGATGCCATACACCCACCACGCCAACCTCAAACCGAGCTGATTAGATTTCAGATGAAGGCCACTAAAGACTGAGCTTTTAGAAAGATGAAACATTTTATTAGAAACTTTCCCACTTAAAGTGTGGATGTGGCATACAGTAGGCACAGTCAGTAACAAAACACAGAGTGGTAATGATACCACTCACAAAACGTGGAAAAACTTTCTGTGAGCTTTCATTCAGCATCAAGCACACTGGAAATACACCAATGACCAAATAAAATTGCAACGTCTACAGCTGTTTTTAAGATTTTTCGGTATTATTCAGCAATAATGTGCTTTAACTGGAATCTTGTGAGACAGCAATAGTTGTTTTATCTTATATTCCTGTAATATTGCTCTAGGAACAATAACAATATTAGCATGGTTTCTTACATTAACAACAAATGCTCGTTAAAATGGCACACATTTTCATTATATTATGCCTTGAACTAAACCAACAAGAATGTCTTCTTACAGTATCAGAAAACTATTGTAATTTTCTTCCCCTTACAACATGCATTACAATCATACTACATATTATGTGTCTATATGTGAAAGAAAATGTAGAAAATAATGTTTGCAGAAGGAACATGTGGTATCTTAAGTATCATAAGCTGCTGTTATTTAGCAATTTAAAAATAATTATTAATACCACTCATTTCCTGTAATAATGAGAAGTTGAGCAAATATAGTATATATAACAAAACTTTATGTAGACGTGCAGTTCCTTCAGCGCTGAAGCAGAGAAAGGAATAAATTACTCATTATTTCCACGACAGCTTACATTTTTTTGCATGTGTTTTAGATGGATCAATTCTATCATGATGGACAAGAACATCCTTTGAATTTAAGGCATAAAGCTACTAATATTATATGAATCATTTCATTATTACATATCTTAAAATTACTTTAAAGCAGTTAAAGTAAGCTAGTTTCGACTGTGCTATATTCAGTGTTGTATACCATTGAAGAGGTTCACACCAGCTCATTAGATGTCAGCAGTTCATCATTAAATATTGTTATCTTTCACACTTTGGGTCTCGTTCCAAAATCCTCTTTCTCTGAAGGAAAAACATTTTTCCATTTTCAGCTAAAATCAGTTAGGCAGTTACAATGCTTAACTGTACCTGACAATTCATACGACAAGATCTGATGCACAGTTTTACAGATTAGCCATGCCTGATCTAGAAGCAGTCTAAATTGAACTGATGTGAACTTTTCATTATATCAAAAAATTTATTCAGTCTGTTATGTATGGAAACACTTGAATGGTTTCTTACCTGTAGATAGAATAAACACAACATCATTATATCCTTCCACTCAGTCAAACACACTCACACTATAGCCAGAGGTTGTTTAGCTCAGCTATGATCAGCATAAAGGCTGGAAAAGGTCGCACACTAGATTCTAGACTGGTAATGTAAAGGAGGCAATACAGTCTTCTGAGCAGAGTCAAAGTAGGACTTGTAACCCTACATAGTGCATCTTGCTGTGCCGCTAATCACATCTAATACTATAAAAGTCTTTATTCAGTGGGTAACTCATAAGCGAGCACTGATTACTAATTCTGCTTCTAATGACTGAAAATTGCTACTATGTGGCCGAGATGACAATAATTCAGAGCTGTACAATGTTTTTAATGTTTCTATTCCTTCCAGCCTTTAGCCTAAGCTAAGCTATACTGAGCTAAGCTAAGCTACTCTGAGCTAAGTTAAGCTAGGCAGCTGCTGGCTGTAGCTTCATATTTACCACACAAACATGAGACCGGTGTTTATCTTCTTTATCTGTCTGCAAGAAACACATCATGCCAAACTGTTGCTTTATGCTTATTCATAACAGTAGGCATGAGTGGCTGATTTTAGACAAGTTTTTGCTCTTGAAGCTGCTTTTAGCTGCTTGTCATTCTGCTCTGTTGAAGCTTACTCAGTCTTTCCGTATAGTTGGAGATGTTTTGAGATGCTCATGTCCTTCTGTGGAACTGGCTCACAGTAACCCCAGCCAGCCAAGGCTGATGGACAGTATATTCCAAAAAAAGTGCCATGTAGACAAAGTGAAATCTCTGTTTTCAATAAGGGAGGCTGTGTTCATCTGTTTTCTGTAGCTTTCCACAAATGCACTGTTAGTTTTTTCTAGGCCGTAATTCGTGGGGATCACAAAATCACGTCATCAACGGAGAAAACAGACCCAGATATGGAATTTATAAGATCAGTATTTGCAACTTAGAAACAATCTTAATAAGTTGTCAGCAAGCCACTATCAACCATAAGTAAGTGGTTAAACTGAAAACCTCTGACTTTCCAGCAGAAGTCATATGCTGTAAATCCTGTAAATCCTTCCAAAACCCATTCCCAGTCTCGTCATTCCGCCTTCAGCTCACTGCAGAGTCTGTGGTGGGAAATCTGTTGTCAGCAGCAGCTGCGGAAGCATTTCTTGAAGAATTTCTTGAACTCTGTGTTGAACATGGTGTAAATTATGGGGTTGAGAGCACTGTTGACGTAGCCCAACCAGGTGACAGTGCTCATTAGACCAGGATGGATGCTGCATGTCAGACACACGGCTCGCATCGTATGGACCACAAAGAATGGAGTCCAGCAGAACAAGAAGCAACCTGTGGAGAGCGTACAAAAGGGAAATCAAGTTTCTTTTCACTTTAAGTTGTAACTGACAGATTCATATGAGCATACACACACACCAGTCAAAGGTCTGGACAGCACTCCATCACTCTTTGGTCAAACAGCCCTCACACAGCCTGGAGGTGTGTTTGGGGTCATTGTCCTGTTGAAAAATAAATGATGGGATGCATGTCGCAGTAGGATGCTGTGGTAGCCATGCTGGTTCAATATGCCTTCAATTTTAAATAAATCCCCAACAGTGTCACCAGCAAAGCTCCCCCACACCATCACACCTGCTCCTCCATGTTTCACAGTAGGAACCATCGTTTCCCTTTTCTGTGTCACACAAAGACACGGCAGGTGGAACCAAAGATCTCAAATGTGGATTCATTAGACCAAAGCACAGATTTCCACTGGTCTGATGTCCACTCCTTCTGTTTCTTGGCCCAAACAAATCCCTTCTGCTTGTTTCTTTTTCTTGGTGGTGGTTAAAATGGTGTCTTAACAGGATGCCATGTAGTTTCTTAGCAGCTATTTGCCCATAAAGGAATTATGTAATTTTCCAGACTGACTGAGCTTCAGTTCTTAAAGTAATGATGGATTGTCATTTCTCTTTTCTCAGCTGATTGGTTCTTGCCATAATATGAATTCTAACAGTTGTCAAATAGAGCTGTCAGCTGTGTACCAACCTGACTGCTGCACAACAAAACTAATGGTCCCAACTCCATAAAGAAGGCAAGAAATTCCACAAATGAACCCTGACAGGCACACCTGTGAGGTGAAACCATCTCAGGTGACTAAGTAAGTAAGTAAGTAAAGTTTAGTTATATAGCACCCTTCACAGACATATGTCACAAAGTGCTTTACAAGGTAAAAACATAATACAGTCATAAAATACACCATGAAAACCCTGGTCTAATTAAAAGCTTTTTGAAATAAAAATGTCTTTAGCTGCTTTTTGAAGGTTTCCACTGAGTCCAAACCCCGTAGAAATAGGGGAAGTGCATTCCGCAATCTGGGTGCAACAGCTTGGAAAGATCGGTCCCCTCGGGTTTTAAAACGAGTGTGGAGGACCACTAAAAGGGTTTGGTTTGCTGACCTCAGGTTACGAGTGGAGGTATGTGTATGAATCAGATCAGCAATGTAGGGGGGTGCCTGTCTCTGTAATGCTCTAAAAGTTAAAACTAGAATTTTAAAATCGAACCTGAATCTGATTGGTAGCCAGTGCAGCGACTTTAAAACAGGGGTCATATGAGCACCCTTGTTCGAGCGGGTCAGTAGCCTCGCTGCAGAGTTTTGAACAACCTGTAGGCAGGCTAGCCCTTTCATGTTTAAACAAGTAAACAGGCTGTTACAGTAGTCAAGTCTTGTAGAGATAAAAGCATGTATTATCATCTCGAGTTCACTTGTTGACACGATGGATCTAAGTTTAGAAATGTTCCTCAGGTGAAAAAAGCAGGTTCTTACTGTCTGATTTAAATGCCCCTCCAAAGAAAAAGCTTCATCAAAAATGACACCCAAGTTTCTAAGGTTATGTTTCTGTGAGGAACCTAAGTTTAATATCAGGTATTGCACTGCCTGGTGCAATAATCAGAGTTTCTGTTTTGGCCGGGTTTAGCTGTAAGCAGTTATTGTTCAACCATTGTTTAATGTTGGTTAAACAGTCAATCAGATTGGAG
>NW_005187582.1:143313-144893 GCF_000239375.1 Pundamilia nyererei
CCTCTGCCATGTTTCGGTGAGAAACAGAAAGTCCAGGCTTTTCCTTGTGAAGAGCTCATTCAGAGAGAAGGATTTGTTTGCGATGGAGCGGGCGTTCAAGAGCGCGATCCGATTAAAAGCTGACAGCGCAGGTTTCCCATCAGCTTGTCGGAGTGGAATTGACAGCAAACACCGTGCCCACACGCGAGGTCTCCAGCAGCGCCATGGAACCGGCGGGGCCAACCACCGGTTGTGCGATGCGGGCTGTGAGGGCGCAGCGGTGGGGAGATAATCGGCAAAATCCAGAGCATCAGATGGGCAGGATCCACGCTGTAGTGGCTGCAAGTACGTATTTCCAATCAAATCCGGAAGGGTAACTGGCAGCAGAAACCGGGGACGCCTCCAGACGAGTCGGGAAATCTCCGATCTGTAGGCTCGTCTGATGTGTACCTGGATGCCGGCCCTACAGCCTCTTTTCCTCGATTTCTTCTTGGAATTGCTTAGGGCACGTTTCGCAGGTAGCAAGAAGTAATCCAGTGAGGTGGAAGAGTGCACAAATGGTGGGGGAAAAGTTTTTCTATAACTGTCCCAGTCATCATAAAGACGTTCCATAGAGTCTTTGATGTGGAGCAAGGAAGAACGGTCGTAAATCACAGCAGCATAGCTCCATATATTAAACGTCAGGGCTGATATAAAAGCATAAAATACAACACAGCGTAGGCAGGTAGACGGCAAGCCGAGCAAAGGCGCCATCTTCCTGTCACAGTCGTCACGCATGAAGCTCACTGAAAGAAGGCCGAGGGTTTGCAGAGCTGTCACTAAAGGGTGGCCACAGCATGTCTTTTATCCTGTCTTCCTTCTCTCACCCCAACCAATCACAGCAGATGGCCCCGCCCCTGCTGTGATTGGGGGAAGAAACCTCCGACAGAACCTGAGCCTGGTTCTGTCGGAGGTTTCTTCCTGTTAAAAGGGAGTTTTTCCTTCCCACTGTCGCCAAAGTGCTTGCTCATAGGGGGTCATATGATCGTTGGGTTTTTCTCTGTATCTATTATTGTAGGGTCTGCCTTACAATATAAAGCACCTTGAGGCAACTGTTGTGATTTGGTGCTGTATAAATAAAACTGAATTGAATTGAATTAAAGCGCTGTCATGAATCTTTTTTTTCTTTGCTACAAAAAACCCAAAAACAAATTCCGCCACTCTGAACGTCTCCGTGTGGTCAACAGCAGACACACATTATGCCCCTATCGTGGTCTAAATCAATCAGAGACAGTCAGGGGCGGGGCCTCTCTGATTGGCCGTGGTCCAGATATTCCCGTAGTCCTTCGTGTGTACATTTGATTTGAATAGAGAGGTGAGTAGCTTGAATAAAGCGATATCGATTCATTAAATCCTGAATTGACATTTAAATATAAACTTATTTTGCCAGAAACACCAGAATCTCAGGTTAAAGCTCATAAAACTATTTCAACAACCACCAAACAGTAAATGAGAGCAGGTACACGGACTCTACACAAAGACGTAAACGCAGAGCAGACCCCACGCAACAGAATCAGCTTTCTCTTTCTCGGCTTTCTCACCCGACGGCCCGTAGACAGACA
>NW_005187582.1:145393-147080 GCF_000239375.1 Pundamilia nyererei
CAGTGTCCGGCAGCCTCGCCTCTGTCAGTGCGCCCCAGGGTGACTGTGGCTACATGTAGCTGCCATCACCAGTGTGTGGATGTGTGTGTGAATGGGTGGATGACTGGATATGTAAAGCGCTTTGGGGTCCATAGGGACTAGTAAAGCGCTATATAAATACAGGCCATTTACCATTCAAATCTCTGTTTTCTGCATTATTCATTCGCTTATTACCCATCAGTCTACTGTTGTTTACAGCGCTGTCGGCCGCTGTCTTTTTTTAAATTTTTTAAAATCTTTTTACTTAAATGACCTCGGACAGGAATTTAAACATTTTAAAATTATGCAAAATGCAGAATTTTTTAAGGTTATCTGCTATAAAAAGCCAGGCCAGGAAAATCTGCTTCATGTTTTTCTGAGTTTTATTCTCAGTTACTTTGACACAAAGGCCTCTGCTGTGATGCTCACATCTCTGATAAAGTCTCACAAGTGTCAGTACTGATAAATGATCAGAATTATAATATTTCTGACTGTCTGAGGCAAAGTTGAATCAAATCGGGACTTTGTGAATTGGAATCGAATGGATTATAGAAATCAGTGATGATACCCAGCCCTAGCCTAAGAAAAGGTGCACCAGTGCAACCGTGGCAAAAAGTTAGTCTAGAGCCCTGTGAGTGTGTATATATATAAATATATACATGGAGAGAGAGAGAGAGAGAGAGAGAGAGATACTGATAATGACTGACATTTGGATATTTGGATAATGAGTAGTATTGTAGCTTCCAAATCTGACTCCCCCACACATCCCTTTCTGGGTCAGGTTGACCTGCCGTTAGTCCTGTAGTGTGTGTGTGTGTGGCAGGTGTATTGGAACCAGAGCTTTAGCAGCTGCAGCTTACTCAGTCATCAAGCCCTTTAAATACCCGGCTCTGCCACTTCCACTCAGCCTGACTGTAGACTTGGCTAACTGTCAGTGTCTGTATGCGTCACACCAAACCTAGACCAGGCAAGTCTTCTTTTGTCATAAATGTGCATCCCCCACTTTCCTCCCATTAAACGGCCATCCCACAGCTCTTTGCTCATTGAACCATAACAACGCAGCAGCCTCCCAGTGTGTATATTCTGCTAGTCTATTAAACGCCTGCTCTATTCTACCAAACTAGTTACTCATCCATAGCTCCAGCTGTCCATATGCCAGGCTAAACTCGTCTCCAGCTAGCTCTCAGTCAACAACAAGCTCCCAAAACCAAAATTCCCTTGTTTTTCCTGCTTTTTCTTACAGTTGTCCAATCTTTTAGTGGTCTGTGTAACAGCTACCACTTGTCTGTACAGATAACCTACAGTGATAGTGACAAAGTCAGCAGCTGGCCACAAGTATTAAATATGGTCACAATCTTTGTTTCTGTTCCTCAGGTGTTGGGTTAAGTAATGGTTTGAAAAGGGCATTTACCTACAAATGTGACGCCCCCGCGGCACTGATATTAGTAGTCAGCACTGCTGCCTCACAGCAAGAAAGTCTTGGGTTGAAATCTGTTGCTCATCTGACCCTTTGGTGTGGAGTGTGAATGGTTCTGTGTCATTCTGTGACAGACCAGTGACCTCCACAGGTGAAGCACACACACACACACACACACACACACACACACACACACACACACAAAAGATCAAATTCACTGTAAGATGGCCCGTAAGGATTTGCCACGGAGGA
>NW_005187582.1:149190-161988 GCF_000239375.1 Pundamilia nyererei
CCCCCCCCCTGCCTGTACTTTAAAAATAACCTCAAGCTGGCTACAACAAGATAAGAAACACATTTTAATAAGTTACTGTAAAAGTAGAACAATTAAAATGTGTCATCTTGTCCACGTCTGCCATCGACCTCGCTCTCTTCCAGCATTTGCACTGCTCCAATCTGCAGCTCCACATTCGGTCTCTGCTCAGTTCAGCTGCGGTTGGACATCTAGATTGTTGGCCTGTAAGTCTAGATTCTGCTATGCAGGTGTGTCACTGGTTTATAATCTGTGACAGAATTGCACAATACAAGCTTGTTTGTGTAACCAAAATGAGAAGAAACAGCAGTTTTCTGTGTTTCAGTATCTTTGTCCAACAAGCTGTAATTGAGTAACTATGGAAGCTCAGCCACATAATAGGAAAAGATCCATGTTATTGGAAGAGATACATAAAAATATAAACCAAGCCCTGGACGGGCTTTCGTTTGTTGGACAGTGTTCAACAGCAACATTCAGCTAACATTATTTAGATTAGATTAGAAAGATTATAAAACCTAGTTCACTGTTACACTTGTATTAAAGGTCATACTCCCCATGAGAAAGTGTCCTAAATCAGTTTTAACTTGATTTCATTTATACTTGAGGCTTACACCAGAATTATGTCAGCTTCATTTGCAGCCTCTGAGGTTGCAGCACAGCTCGTGCGTGCTTGGACGGAGGCATCATAAGAGAACTGTGACACGCTGCTTTCTGCTTTTCCCAAAACATTTCTGATGCCAGCTGACCAACAGGAAATGAGCTCAGGAAACTCTGATTCGTCTCCCTTTTTAGCGATCACAACACAAACCTCCTGTGGACTCGAATCATTGATGTGAATGATTGAACGGATGAATGAACGTAAACCGAGCGACAGCAAAAAGCCTGCTAGAAATAACAGGAACACTTAGGTCAACGTGTTTCGACAGCAGGCAGAGGAGCTACAGATCAAATCCTACAGTGCAGGTTATCACAGCAGCGCTGCTTCTGTCAACTATCCACCCAGAGTTGTAAAACACTGATTTGGACTAAAGCTTGGTAACACTAACGGTCCTCGGGTGCTGCTGGCTCACCAATAAAGGCACTCACCTACTACGACAGGCAGGACCTTCATAGCTTTCCTCTCCCTGCTGTTGAGCTTGGCTCTCGTCTTCATTTGCTGCTGGCTGAAGGTCAGCGTAGGCACCGAGTTCTCTCTGTACTGCCGTGGATAAGGAATCTCCTGTTGTATGTAGTCGCCAGAATCATCCATGCGAGACTGGGCTAGATCTCTCTCAATAATCCTGGGCAGAGGCATGGGCAGAGGTCCAGGGATGGTGCCCGGCACTGGGGCGAGGGTCGTGGTGATGGCGGCGTGCTGCAGCTTCCTGCAGGCCTCGATGCTGCTTCGTAGTTTGGCCTTACGGGTCTCCTCCCAGCGACGCAGCCCGCGGAAAACCCCAAAGTAGAGCAGGACCATGATGGGGCAAGGAATGAAGAAGGAGCAGACTGAGGAATACACCACATAGTTGTTGTCCTCCAATTTACACTCTGTGGGATCACGGTTAGGTACGTTGTTGATGCCAAATATGACAGGCGAGGCCACTGCTAAGGCCAGCAGCCAGGTGGCAGATAGCAGGATGATCTGACGATGGTCCACATGTTTGCGGTTGTAGTTTAGTGGAATGGACACGGCAATAAACCTGCAGAAAGAAAGAAGCGTTCACAAGGATATGTTTAACATCATGATCTCAAGCGCTTGGAAGCATTTTGGTTTCCATTCGTAGTCTATGTGTAGTCCAAATTTGATTGTCTAATCATTTTTAGTAAAGCTATCATTAAATACATTAAATACTGGTAAATAGTCTTTTGGTAAGTAAAAGAAGTAAAATAATCTAAACTTTGTCCTAGGAAACATTTAGCTTTTGTCTACTTCTGACAGGAAGTCTCAGCCTGGTTCACAACACTGGAAAAAACTGTTATTCTTACAGTAACACAGCTGTTCAGAGTTTATATTGCATGATTTTCATTTCAGTATTTCCTGTTACTTCAAATGTATAAGGTTAAAAATGTAAATTTCAGTGTCAAAGCTGAATTATTCTGAGTTACAAAAATAATTCTCTGTCCTCGTGTCACTGAGCAAAGACTCCGGAGACTAATTCAGTCATAGTTACTGTCAAGTTATACTTTTTACCTTGATCGATCACGCTGGGTACGTAAGCGTTGTTTGGAGGTTTTAAATAAAAAGATAGACCTGGGAGCTTTGACAGTCATTTGTAAAGTGGACTCAGTCTATTAAAGGCTTTGGATGACTGTCTGCTGACATTTAGACAAACACAGGGACAAAATTTTTAGCCCATCTATGAAAATTTCATTAAAAAAATTGATGTTAAACAGAGTAAGGTTTTCACGCAGCTTTTCCTCTGGCCTATCCCAGCAGTCTTAGGGTGTGAGGCACCCTGGACAGGTCGCCAGTCTGTCGCAGGACTAACACAGATAACTATTTAACCTAACCCCACTAACTGCATGTCTTTGGACTGTGGGAGACGTGGGAGTACCGGGGGACAACATGCAAACTCCACACAGAAGGACCCCGGCCTGATGGTGATCCTGAACTCAGGATGACTTTACTCACTGGCCGCAGTGCTCAAGAGTAATATTTTGTGGTGGCTGTGCCTTTGAGAGAATTCAAAAAACAATTTTGATTCATTACAACCTCCCATGGCTCAACATTGATTTAACTTGGCAAACGAATATATCCGTCCTAAGCAGCTATATTTTCTGTCATTTTATTTTAGCTGCAATGATTTATAGTAAATCAGGCTTTTTGAAAAGCTGCAGTGACCTTGGACCTTTTCATGCTCTCTCGTAAATGATGAGTTCTCTTCCAAATCACCAAAGTTGCAAAGTTAGCATGACCCATAAAGCTACAACAGCCATATTAATGGTTAATTCACCAGACTGAAATAACCTGACATTGGCCTTTAAAAATAGAGAAATTTCAGTTTAGTGTGGATGTGGTGATACAGAAAGTCCACGAAACATTCGTTTTAATGCTTGTTTTTAACTTGAATTTCAGTTTGGAACTTAATTATTTTATAGGAAACAAAATGTGAGGAGTATATCTGGATTACACTGTTATCTGAATGAAATAACTATATGATGAAATTCCCTTTTTAATATTACGTTTTCTTCTTTGTAGCAAGTATTTGTGTCCAGAACAGCTGAAGGATTAATCACAGTATCTGCTGTGTTTTTGTTAGTTTTCACCTTTAAGACTCATCTTCATCAAATTCCTTTGACAGTAAAAGCAAGCATGTAGGAGCAACGTAAAGAGGTATACCTGTCCACACTGATAGCACAGAGGTTAAATATTGATGCGGTGCACAGCATCACATCCATGGTCATCAGGCCATCACACATCAGCATGTTTAAGGACCAGACTCCACCCTGAAACTGCACACACATAAACAAACACAAAAACACGCAAACCTTGAGTCAAAAGAAACTCACTGCAAATATTCCCAATCCTCTTGTCTTAGTGCCAAAAACGTTCCTGCATGAAGCATGACTCTGTCCCCTGACTTCTTCAGCGAGCACAGTAGGTGTTAACTTTCAGACAGACTTTCTAATCCAGTGACTGTATGTGGACAAAGCACTGGTGTGAAGATTAACTGGCTGTGACCACTGGCACAGATAACAAGATCTCAAATGCAGCTAGTTAAGGAGGATTTAAGGGGAAGCCTCAGCAGGGCGTCTCTATTATATTTAGACAGGCAGGCATGCAGGCAGGTGGCTCCTGATACTGAAGACAAGGCTACATCCTGGTCTTTTGCCTGCAGATGTTGTGAATTATGGGTCGTACCTTTTCTCAACACCAGAATAAAGCTCCCACTGTCTCCCCTCGGTCTTTATTTATCCTGATGAAAGACGAACAGCCGTCTCTGTTTTATGATGCTCTTTTTCTGATGAGTATAATTAGCTACCACGCTAAGTCACAACAATCTGAGTGTTAATCCTCCAGAATTGTTATAATTAATAAACACCTGAATTCAAGACAACAGCTTTCTGTCCACTAGTACTTTAGGGCTCACACATTATTAGAAACTGAAGCGTCACATTTTGCATCTTTTTGCAGTCCCTTTGCCATTTTCTTTTGGTAATCATTTTACCGATATGTGCTGATTTTGTCACTCTGCAGTTTCTTTTGTATCTCTGTTTGCATCTTTGTTATTTTGCATCTGCGTGCATCTGTGTGCGATTGTGGCTCAAGAGTTGGGAGTTCACCTTGTAATTGGAAGGTTGCCGGTTCGAGCCCCAGCTTGGACAGTCTCGGTCGTTGTGTCCTTGGGCAAGACACTTCACCTGTTGCCTACTGGTGGTGGTCAGAGGGCCCGGTGGCGCCAGTGTTCGGCAGCCTCGCCTCTGTCAGTGCGCCCCAGGGTGGCTCTGGCTACAATGTAGCTGCCATCACCAGTGTGTGGATGACTGGATATGTAAAGTGCTTTGGGGTCCTTAGGGACTAGTAAGCGCTATATAAATACAGGCCATTTACCATATATTTGGAGTTGTTATTTTCTGTGTTTCCATGCTCTTTTCTTTAACCTCCTGACATCCACATATGTGGACATCACATTTTGGGCTGTCTAGACCAAAATACTAAATTTTGCTCTACAAGGGCCTGATGTCCACTAACGAGGACGTTTTACTGACACTGTTCTATTGAAATTTAAAACCGATGTCCTCATATGTGGCTCTCATTTTTCTCAGAAACAAAAATCAGATAAAATAACAAAAAAAATTCTTTGTTTTTACATTCATCAGGTCCCAATCAGCCCAAATAGCAAAGAGAAATTAAAAATGCATGCTGTGGAAGAGTTCGGGTCTTATGAGGTTAAGGGTATTTTAGACGGGTTTGGAGTCTAAAGTTTGCATTTTACTGTTTTTAGTAGCAAGCATGTGTTTTTTTCCCCCCAGTTTTGCTATTTTTGCACAGTGGTTTGTACGTCTCGGTTACGTCTATTACGTCTATAGTCTCCAGGCCTTTAAAGTTCTTATGGGCACCTTGGATTTTGTGAAGTCTTGAAGCCACACTGTGCGGCCTTCAGTCTTTATATCTTTTTTCATTTCCTCTTGGTTAATGTTGCATCTGAACTGCAGGAGATGTAGAGATACCTGCTTATCTTCTGTCTGACGCTTTCTTCGAGTCACAGTCAGACTCATCTGCACGCATGCTGTACTAAATGCTGACCTGATAAGCCTGTTGGGTAATACGGCTCTTACCTCTGCGTAAACGAAGAGAGGGAGAACCAGCACCGCCAGCAGCAGGTCTGCAAATGCCAGACTCACTATAAAGTAGTTTGTAGTGGTTTTTAAAGCTTTCTCCAAGTAAACGCTTATACACACGAGCACATTTCCACAGGTGACGACGATGATCAAGAAAATCCCGAAAATGAGAGCTGGGAAGTTTAAATGTGTGACGGCGGCCGCCGGCAGGGTGTCGTTGTTAAAATCCGTGAAGTTGTCCGACATGGTCGCCGGTGTTGCGCCGTGCGCCGCAGACTGACGGGCTCCTTGTCCTACGAAGAGTTTCCTCCAGGGTAGTTTTCATCTATAAGCCGTTAAGGAAAGCAGAAGGTTTCCAGATGAAGTCGGGCTAAGTTGTTCTCCGTGGACGCGCATCCACGGCGCCCAGTGTGCGCACTGAAACCAATGCGCAAAGCCACACCGCTCGATGTAACCACGTTACCAGCCCTTAGGAACCCTTTCTTCAAATTTGACCGGCTGTCAAATGTGGATTCTCTGATAATTGCTCGCTACTGAAGGGGTAGCTGTGCAAAGTGGACGAATCAGAAGGCAACGGCTTAACCGGATAAATCTGCTTATGTGTTAACAGCCTCAGCAGGTTGGCAAATCAGGTTCGACCGAGACAGCAAACAGTGTGGAAATCAGCTGTTCCTCACATATGTAGACTTCTTACACTAAACTGCAGCTCTGAATATCAGTACATGGGAAAGACTTTACATGAAGTCATTCGTTAATTGTTTATATAATCGGAATGATTATTTTCTGCTACACTGAGCAACAATGAGACATATTTCAAACACATATTTGAACTCGATCTTTTTTCTAAAAGTATTCAAGTAGTTTTGAAGCTAGCCAATCAGGAAGAGGAGGAAAACGTCAGCAACAAGTGAGACCAAAGTGGTGAAACACAAACTGCGCTCATATAAGCGCCGCTCTACACTTGCTGTAATAAGCTGCAGTTATAACCCAAACATGCTGCACAGGTGTATGCTCTGTAACCCCCTGTCCCAACTTTGCTCAAATCTGGATCAAATTTCAAAATATTATTAACAATAATAATCTCAGTTTTAACATTTATTTATGGTAAATGAAGTACAACATATATAAGATAGAGCCACTAGTGTGCTACATGTGGTTGCAACATGAGAAACAAATGGGTAATGTGAAGATCGTTGCATCTATCTTTTACACTGTTTATGGTTTTATCTCAGCTGCTTCTTTTAGTTTCACATCAACAGCAGTCTCCTATTTTTTCATAATTTTCTTCTTCATCTCAAAAAAAGCCTGCAGCTCTCTATATTGGCACTATATTTAAAGTCATATAATTGGGTTTAACCGGGTATCACATGGCGGTCATCACATGATGAGCATTTCAAGTACTTAATGGGCATTTTGGCAGTGTTGGATTTTACTTGTTTCGTGTGTTGATGATCAAATATGTGGCTTAGAAATGAGCAAATGAAAATAAAGGCTTCAGAAAACTAATTTTAGCAGTGGCGGCTCTGCTGAGAGTCTGTAAATGTTAGCGTTGTTAGTGGATAATATGGCGCTTGAACCATGAAGGCTGCCATTACTGATATCTGCACATATCTAATGCCATTGCTGGGCATTCTTTCTGCTATTTTTCATGCTTGAATACACATTTCAGGAATATGGTGACTGACATATATCTGAATGACTGATTGGATATGCCCCGATGAGCAGTTATCATGATACTGGAACTGATGCTGAAGTCATTCTGCTAGAGTCTGAGAAGCAGAATGAGCTTCACAGTCATGTGTAATGAAGTGCTGCCTGCATCACCGCCTTTAAAGACTATCTGCTCTTAGGAATTTTCTGTTTCTCAGATTGAAACTGAAAGTCCTGGAAACGCATCAGTAGAGGAATACTCTATTCCATACTTTAATTAAAGTCTCATAATTAAAAGTTTTCCACTGCTGCTCTTCAAGGGTAGCGCTCCCATCTTTGAAGTTAGAGTGAGGAAGTAGAACTGAATTATGCCAAAATGGGAAATCCTGTGATCGCTGTTGGTAAAATCACACACTGACTCACTGAGATAACACCTGGTGTGTCTTCTATTCACTGATGTGGACACTGCAAATGACCAGGTCAGTAACAGCATTTCACTTAAAGTTTCCTAGACATTTCTTTGGATACTTTGATAGGTGGTATTATCTTGCTGGGGTTACATGATATTCATGAATGATGAACCAGGCCCTGTAAATTACCCTGTAGTGTATTCACTACTGCAGTGATGAACAGTCCCAGCCAGCAGCAGCAGGCCTTTGCTACATGTGGCTGCTTAAGGCAGTGTTTCCAAACCACTGTGGTGTGGCACAAAGGTGTGCCATGGAAGATTATCTGCTTCCACCTGATTAGTAACGGGCAGCACAATTATATTCTCTTCCACTAGAGGGCAGCACAACTACCTGCTGTAATTCAATGGGTTGCCAACTGCCAGGAAAACAGAAGAAGACGAAGAAGAAATTACTTATGCTATGTCTCAATCAATGACTTGGTCCCAATTCAGGTCCTGCATCGTCCTGTGACGATGGAGGCCACATTTCAGGGCAGATTACGTCACAGCGACGCAACGAAGGCTGTCCCAATTCGACAGCTGTGTCGCTACCAAAGACTGTAGCTGTGTCCCAAAACATCGGCTGCATCCTCCGGAGGCCGCATTTGTAGGCCGATTATGTCACAGTCAGGCGACGAAGGCTGTCGACAGCTGTGTCGCTACCAAAGACTGTTTTCTACAGTTATTGGTCACTACCCGATCTGTACTGGAAACCCAATCGGTACCACGCGTGTGCAAATCTTACGTCACTTCTTCTCTTTACCAACATTGCGACAGTTAATATATTTGAAGAGACACGGTTAGCGCCCAGTTAGCACCTCTCGACACCTCTTTTTCGACTGCCCGGGACATTTAAACAATGGATACCTCCGTATACAAACAAAATCACGCTTTTCTCCTCAACGGAGAACAATAAAATTCACCCGATTGAACAACAGCGACGTAAAATAAGAAGAATGGCGCCTAATTACAGAGTTAATAATACTGACTTAGTAATGTGTCACGTGAAGATTCATCAGCCAGATTAAGTGTTTACTGACAATCGACAGTGATAGTGGACATCATCATCACTATTCCAACAATCCTCTCTGCACAGACAAGCATAAACACACTCGACTATCGCTAAATCAAATTTACACATAGAAACACGATTTGTAATGATGATAGTTCATTCGGTCGCTCAGCAGGTGGCTGTATCCTCGTACACTGGGGAGTAAACTGCCATTAAACGAAACAGAAGAAGAAAAAAACCTCTGCACATGCGCGGTACGGATCGGGTAGACCCCATTTGTATGGTCCCGTCTTTGCACGTGTGCAGTAAGGATCGGGGAGTCCTGAACAATAACTAACTTTTTTTTCCGTTTTTGTCTACATTATCCCCGGGGTGGCTGTAGCTCAGGTGGCAGAGCAGGTCAGCCACTAATCAGAAGGTCGGTGGTTCGAGAGCAGGTCAGCCACTAATCAGAAGGTCGGTGGTTCGATCCCAGGCTGCCTCCTGGCTGCATGCCAAATATCCTTGGGCAAGATACTAACCCCATGTTTGCCTACTGGTGGTGGTCAGAGGGCCCGGTGGCACCAGTGCGCCCCAGGGCAGCTGTGGCTACAATGTAGCTTGCCATCGGCAGTGTGTGAATGGGTGAATGACTGAATGTAGTGTGAAGCACTTTGGGGTCCTTAGGGACTAGAAAAGCGCTATACAAATGCAGGCCATTTACCGTTTACCATATACATATGTTTCTTTATTGCCAACATTTTAAGAGATATCTTAAATGATACTCTGACCCATAACTATCGTAAAATGCTTCGACCGAAAGTAGACACCTTTTGCACAGTGAATCGGTTTTTTTGAGTCATTTGATTCACTGAGTCAGTTGACCAGAGAGTGCAAAAAATTTACATTTTCACTCAAACTTAATTTGTTTCTCTTTTCATGTAAATCTTACTGCTAAGATGAGTGATTCTAAAAGAAAACAACTATTTTATAGAGCAAAAAAAATTCTAAAGGGAACATTTATTTTGTTTATTTTTATTTTATTAGTATTTTCCTTAAATGTGTCAAATATATATTTTCTCATCTAAATGTCCACTGAGCTGTGAGCCAGGGGGCGGTAATGCTCCTTAACATTGGTTGCCAACCAAGAAGAAGAAGAAGCTGTGAGCCAGGAGGGAGGGGGTGAGTGAGTCCTGAGTGATTCGTTCATGATTCATGAGTCAGTAAAGTGATTCTCGAGTATTGAACGATTCGTTCATGATTCGCGCATCACTAGCGTCCTCCTTTTCCCCAGATTTGAAGGATGGGTGGGGTGCGTCCTTTGTGGCCCACCATATCCCAGAATTCATAGCGCGGCCCAGCCAATTTCAGTTTCCAACAATGGTGGCAGCTACTTAGTTTTAATATTACTCTTATTACTCTTTCTGGGTCACAAAATAAACTTTTAAGATATTTTCAGGCGAGAATGTAGCTGTGTAAACTTCAAATATCTGCTCGGTTTATCAAGACATCACATATTTGCAAAAGTGCTCCGATGTTTTCGGAGACGTCTGCTACCCACCAGCTCGATAGGTGACCTGGGAGGTCACTAGAGCCGGCGAGAACAGTGAACTCCCGGCTTCATTGTTTTCAACCCCCTGCGGTCTTTGGCTACTCAGGTTAAACATGATGTATAAGTCACTTAGATAACTAAAAATGTTACTGTTTGGTTTTTTTCAGTTTTTTATTTGTTCCTGAGTAAATCAGTTTGGCTGAGATTAAAGTTATAGTTTTTACACAGCTGAATAAACATCAAGCACACAACTGATTATCAGAAGTGTGAGATGTTCGAGAGTTTACGCCAGTGTCCTGTTATATTTTAGATAGTAAGGAGCAGACGGCTGAGTTTATTAAACTCCACCGAGACAGCTGTGACGCAGATCTGAAGGCTAGACTGTCCAATTTCACAGCCTCGCACTTCCAGCCTTCTCAGTTTTTAGAGGACCCGGCCCACGCAGACCGCGAAGGCCAGGTCCTTCAAAGGATGCAGCCCCTG
This sequence comes from Pundamilia nyererei, assembly GCF_000239375.1. Lineage (NCBI taxonomy): Eukaryota > Metazoa > Chordata > Actinopteri > Cichliformes > Cichlidae > Pundamilia > Pundamilia nyererei. Next base: position 159,595 of record NW_005187582.1, read on the forward strand.
CATTGGGACACAACCATAATAATCATGCTGTGAGAAAAGAAAAAGTAGTCAGTCTGACCTGGTCCTGGTCCTGGGGGTTGGTTGGAGGATCCTGCCGTGTGGCAGCAAGCACAGTCTGCCCACGATGAGTCTGTGCTGCATTATCTGACACAAATGTATGCATTTCCCTGTTATTTGTGACTATTGCTAAAACCATTGCAAACACGTTCTACAGGAATGTGGTCCATCTTTGGCAAAGATAGTAATAATCAATATAATTATATATCAGTTACTAGGTAAATATATATACAGCTTGCATGTTAAAAGTCAACAATACATTTTAGAACTCTTACCATCTCAGAACGCTGGCCTAATGAAAATGAGGTAATACAATATGGGGGAGTCCAGTATAACCTGACTAAACAGATTAAATTATAATAGAAACAGTTTTTCTATTATTTTCAAAGAGAGAGAGAGAAAATGAGTGGCTATACTGTGTTGCACTATTATAATCTAAAAATGGATTGCATTTATGTAGCGCTTTACAATTCCACTATTCATTCACACACTGGTGGAGGCAAATCACAGTTGTAGCCACAGCTGCCCTGGGGCAGACTGACAGAAGCGAGGCTGCCATGTTGCGCCATCGTCTGGCCATCACCAGTAGGGTGAAGTGTCTTTCCCTAGAACACAACGACCAGGACAGAGAGAGCTGGGGGATTGAACCGGCAACCTTCCAGTTACAGATGAGGTGACCTGAACCACGGTCACCCCAAATATGTCATGTTTCTTTTATGACATCTGGGATACCAGTGTATACAGAACCAGTATGATACCATCAAAGCTGGCCTGATCATGCTGGAGATAACAGATAACAGATATTGTGTTGCTAAGTTACAGCAAATGTTGCACAATTTATTTTCTATTTTCTGGAGACAGAACGTGGAAAGTTGGCCAATTAGATATCTACTATGAGAGACAAGTACATAGCTACATGTAAGCATATGCAGGCTACAGTGTAGCTGTGTCCAAGTGGAGACTTTTAGAAAACAAATGCATCGCAACAGCTTCTTACACAACAGAAACAGCTTTACCTCCAGTCCAATTTGCACACTGTTAACCTCTGCCTTATCACCACATGTTTTAGATACAGGGTTTCTACAAACAGAAGCATGAATGTGCCATGGACTACCCACTGTCACCCACTGTAGGCATCCTTTACATGGAGCAAGTGGAAGGAAAGGCTCTTGGCTCTTTTAAAGGGACAGCACCCAGCCACTGATACAGATATGTGGACAACACCTGGAGTCAAAATAAGTAGAAGCCTTCACTGTTCACATTAACTCAGTGGATAGAAATATAAAGTTCACCAGGGAAGGATAACAGTTTGCCATGTCTGGACTGTGCCGTGCGCATCGAGGAAGATGGAAGCCTCAACACTTCAGTTTACCAGAAGCCGACACACACACCTACTCTTTGACTCCCACCACCCTCTGGAACACAAACTTGGGGGGATCAGGACCCTACAAGATACACAGGAAATAAGGTCAGACACCAACCAGACAGAAACAGAATGACAAGTGGAGTGGCTGTAGCTCAGGCGGTAGAGCAGGTCATCCACTAATCGGAAGCTTGGTGGTTCGATTCCTGGCTTCTCCTGGTCTGCATGCCAAATATCCTTGGGCCAGATATTAAATTGTTCTCCGATGCATCGGAGTATGAATGTGTGTGAATGCTACTTAGAAAGCACTTAGAACAATGTGCTGGTGTGAATGCACAAGTTGTGTAAAGAGTAGCGCTACATAAGAACCAGTCCATATACCATTTACAACACTGTCATCCCTTATGTAGCAGGTTTGTCAGAGACTCAGGAGAGTTTTCTCCAAACATGACAGTGCACTTCTAACCCAGACAGATCCTCAGACAAAAACTGGTTCATTCCAAGGACAAAACTACAAAACACAAGTTTAACAGCATAGTGTATGCTGGCAGTGCAGTGAGGAGTGCTCAGACCTCTACACCAAACATTTGGCCAGTGGACAGAAAGACTTTGAAAGCACGGAGGACCTGAAAATGTAGCCAAATTGAATGTTTTAAGATTCTTCATTATTTTAACATTTGTTAAAATGTTTTTACATTTGTATTAGGGGTGGGCGATAGAAACGATATACGATAGAAACGATATACGATAGAAACGATATAAATTTGGCCAACGATAGAGATTTTGACTATATCCGATAGCGCATGTTGATGATGTCATCAAGCTGCGCCTGTTTTGGTCAAAGCATAGCGGCGGCTAAAACCATTATCATCTGCAAATTATGGCGGGCGACAGTCATAGCAAAGAGATGAAGCACTTTTGAAATATGGGGAAAGCCAAAAACTGCGCTTCCTCCACTTCCGTAACATTGATTC
>NW_005187582.1:162008-171685 GCF_000239375.1 Pundamilia nyererei
ATGTTGAATTCTCTCGCAGCTGCTCTATTCCCATGTTGTTGCAGTATATTAATAACTAACCTCGTATTGTGGATTAATAATCTCAGTTGTTCTCCTGACTGAAGTTTGGCCCGTGTATAGCATCCTGCTATGTGATTGCATTTGTCCCTGACCACCAGAATCCCTCACGTTAACTTTTAATGAGTGGAAAAAAAAGTTGGCGTTCATCCTGTGCTAATGTTATGCTAACATAGCTGTGTCGCTAGCAATCACGTAGCACATCATTATATACCAGGTAATCCAACTTCAGTAACCCTGCAAACGCCACTGCTGTTTAGTATTTTTTGTGTGGAAAATACGTTATACAGAAGAAAAGAATATATATCGTGACATATATCGTTACCGCACATGCTTCAAATTATATCGTGATATGGATTTTAGGCCATATCGCCCAGCCCTAATTTGTATAAATGTCCAGGATGCAGCCCCTGAATTTGGTCATAGCCTGGCGATGGTTACTTTGTGATGTTAGCAGAGAAAATCACAGAAAATGTTAACATTAGTGAATAGTGAATTTCATTTATACCAACCTAAACTAACACCAAGGCACCGGCAACCATGGTGACTTCTTTTAAAAAATTTAGCCTGCACCTGTCACACAGAAGTCAGTCTACAGGCTGTAAGCAGTAACTGAGAGAGTTGGAGATGGAACAGTTTTAGACATGGCACCGAGCACTCCGATTACCACTGGGACCACTGTTACCTCCACCCTCCACATCTTCTCCAGCTCTTCTCTGAGCCCTTTGTATTTCTCCAGCTTCTCGTGTTCCTTCTTCCTGATGTTGCTGTCATTCGGTATCGCGACATCGATCACGTCTTCTTCTGTTTGTCTACCACCACTATGTCCAGCACTAGCCATCACCATTTTGTCCGTCTGTATCTGGAAGTCCCACAGGATCTTAGCTCGGTCATTCTCCACCACCCTTGGGGGCGTCTCCTATTTTGACCTCGGGACCTCCCTGCCATACTCGGCACAGATGATCCTGTATACTATGACGGCCACTTGGTTATGGCGTTCCATGTATGCCCTGCCTGCTAGCATCTTGCACCCTGCTGTTATGTGCTGAGCACGCGGTCGGTTGGGGCGGTCTTCCTGAGGTATTCGTGGATGGTTGTTGCCTCATCCTGGACAGGAACTCACCAGTCCCCGGCCTCCTCGCTTCCGCTTAGTATGCGGAAGGAAGGAAGTGCTGGACTTGAGGTGAAACCCTCCATGCATGGTCAGGAGCTTCCTGGTCTTCCTGTCAGTGGCTTCTATCTCCTCCTTTGGCCAGCTGTGGACAAGCACATGCTAAGGTGTCACATTATTATCATTATTATTAATTTGTATTTGTCCCGGTCACAGAGCAGTTTGTTGTAATCTGTTTATTTATGTTCCTGGTTACAGTTGCACCAGAATCCCCTACAATCCTTTGATGTGTACATTAAAAGGATTTGTCTTCATACAGATTTTATATCTATTATTTTGGAGCATAATTGGAGGACCACACTTTTTATTTTTATTTTTTATTTACTGTTTGCTTTGTTTACCGCCCCAAAAAATATTGCCTGGCTTGAAATTTCTTATTTATGTTTAGGAAAAAGAGCTACTTGGTTAGGGCTGCCAAAAAATTGAGTACAATACAAAGCTCAGTTTTCCTGGTTGCCCTGTTGTAGTGTTCTTTCAAGGCCTTTCATACAGGACAAAGCATGTGTGCTTGGCACTTTCTTCAGCATACTGCTCAAAGTAAAATAGACATCCCAGTGAAAGTTAAAAAAGCTTGATCGTGCTACCTCTTTTTCCCACTGATGTCATTGTTAGACTGCTTTTTCTTTGGTATCTCAACCTCACGCGCTACCTCAGGCTCCTTCCCCACCAAAGAGGATATGTTCCATGTCCCAGTAGCCAGACTCAATAGCCAGTGATCAGACTGGCCTCTACCCTGACGGCTCCCTGACACACATTGCACTTGATGCCTACGGCACCTCCTACAATATAGTAAATATCAGAAAACGATGCTGCTATCTCCTTCTTTGGCCAGCTTATTATCCAGCGGAGTATCTGAGGAGCAGCAGGGAGCAGCTGTTGATTACCTGCATCTTGTCCTTCCCATTCTGCTGGCTCCTTAGGACTTGTCTTACTCTCTGTGAGTATTTGGTGGATGCAGCTTCTCTCGTGACCTCTTCATGGTTCCCATTTACTTGTGGGATTCCAAGATACTTGTAGCTGTTATTGATGTCTGGTACTGTAGTTCCCTCAGGTCTGACTTCCCTCTCTTTTTTTACCTTCCAACTGCATGTCTCCAGTCTGAATGATGTCCCAATGCCGTTGCTTTAGATCCTAGTGGTGTGGATCAGTCAATCAGTGTCTGACTCCTGGCATTCAACTTGATTTCATCCATGCAGAGGCGGTGCTCCATAATCAGTCTCATCTGGCTGTGGGGGTTCAGGCCTGTGCAGAACAGCAGTGGTGACAGAGCATCTAATTGGTAAATCCTGGACTTGATGGTGACTTGAAGCTTGAAGGTAGCCTCTGGTGTTGTCTGCTACATCCCTGTTGTATTCCTGATGATTGCACTTAGGGTTTTCTTGTTGTGTTACTGCCAGTTTTCCTCTGGGACATGCTCATGTATTGAGCCATTTAGCTGTTCACCTTAACTGCTATGATGCCTAACAGGAACTTCCACGCGGTGCTGATGCAGGTTATTGGCCAGTGGTTAAATAGGTCCCTTCTGGGGATTTTGGAGAATGAGGACTGTTTGACCTTAGGTTAACCTTTTTAGCCAGTAGGTGGGAATCATGTCAGGGCCTGGTGCTGTCCAACTTTTCATACTTACGGCTCTTTCTTGGATGTGTCCCACTGTGATGCTATCGTCTGCTCTTGGCAGTTACCAGTCACTAATGAAAAATATCTATTCCTCAAGCAGTTGGTGAGTGGCTGCTGGTGCATGGCTGCACCAAAGATCTTTTTGTCATTGCTTTGGTTGCAAACAGACTTTATGGAAAGCACTGACTTGTCTGCAAACTTTCACTAACTACTTTCTAGTAGTGAAACTGGAAAAAGTGCAACACAAACTGCCAGTTTTTCACTAGCTACTCTTGGCTGCTAGGCAGTCATCAGTCAGACAATATGAATGGGTCGCTCTGAGGAGCTCAGTGAATTCCAGCATGATACTGTGATCAATGCCACATGTGTAACAACTCCAACTGTGAAATTTTCTTTCCACTAAATATTCCACAGAGTGGAAATGATTGGGAACAACAGCAACGCAGCCTTGTAAAATCAGGGTGCTGAGGCACATATTGTGTAGAGTTCACTAACTTTCTGTAGACTTCATCACTACAGACCTCCAAACTTCTGGTAGCCTTCAGATTAGCTCATGAATTATCAGTAGAGAGCTTCCTGGAATGGGTTTCCATGGCCAGCTGCATCAAAGCCTCACATCACCAATTGCAATGCAAAGCATATAATGCAGTGGTGTAAGGCACGCCACCGCTGGACTCTAGAGCAATGGAGACTTGTTCTCTGGAGTGATGAATCACGCTTCGCTACGTGTCTGACTGTACTGTGCAAAGTTTTGTAGAGGGGGATTATGCTGTGGGGCTGTTGGGCTCGGTCCCTTTGTTCCAGTGACAGGAACACTTCATGCCTCGGCACGCCAAGACATTTTGAATATTTTCATGTTCCCAATTTTGTGCGAAGAGTTTGGTGATGTCCCTTCCTGTTCCAACATGACTGTGCATCAGTACTCAAAGTAAGGTCCAAACAGACATGGATGAGTGAGTCTGATGTGGAAAAACTTGACTGAGCTCAAAGTGACAGAACACCTTTGGGATGAAAAAGAGGAGATCTCTGAGCCAGACCAATATTCCGGTTCAACATCAGTGTCTGATGAACTGGACTTTTACAAGAAGGATCAAAAATTCCCATATACCGTGAAGGCGTAATGATATATAAATAATGAATTAAGCACTTGCTAATACCTTAATGATGCTTAATAGCGTGACATCATTATGTTACCAATTATAGTGAACAAACATGATTCTCAGTGTTTGATTTTAGCAGGTGTTGAATTTGTTTTTCAGTCTTGAAAATTTCATGTGGTTTGTTGTCTCAAGATGCTTTATATATAAAGGTAAAGATTTGACAATAATACAAGGCGATCAGACGATCCCCTACGAGAAAGTGACAGTGGGAAGGAAAAACTCCTTCATAACAGGAAGTAACATCCAGCAGAACCAGGCTGTCATGATTGGTTGGGAATAAGGGGAGGGAGACAGGATAAAATAGCACACTGTGGAAGAGAGCCAAAGATGAAGTTCTATCCAGTTTAGTTTGGAAATTGAAAAAGGAAAACCCCAACAAAACAATTCATTCTAAACTAGGCAGTAAAACTTTTTCTCAATGAGAAAAAACTCTGAAACAGCTGTACTATCCATCACAAGGCTTAAAGACACAGCTCCAGCTTAATAGAATAAGAATTCCATTAAGTAGGTCTCTAATGAGATTACTTCCTCTGTTAACCCCTCCCCGACGCTGAGTAACAGTTACATCACCAAACACAGCTCAAATTATTACCTATAACTCACGTCAGGATTGTTGTTATATAAGATACAACTTGACATACTGCCTTTCATACATTTTTATTATACATATTCATTTTCAATGTTGAGTATCCAGTTAGTGTAACATGTTAGAGTTAAGTCACCCACCTCGGCATGACAGTGGTGGTCAAACAAATCTGTTGGTTTATTTTCCTTCCTGCTGTACATACTGTCCACATGGACAGATGAAAGGAAACGGACCTATGGACACAGATATTATAGAGGCCCTTCAGAGCTTTGCACTGAAGATGCTTTTTGTGGCCATTTGGGTTTTTTTGAAGTAATCTTTCGTGTATCTGAAGTTATTGGGGATCTCTTTGAAGTTGTTCTGTGTCTGTTTGAAATGCTTTTATGTCTTTGGGAAGTTGTTTTTGTTTGCGTGTTTATTTGTTGCATCTTTTTGATGTGCTAATTGGAACCTATCCTCACACAGCTTTACGAATTCTCCCAGAACATTGAGTGTGTAAGATGTTGTGTAAGTTTGTCTGCTGTACATCTCTTTGTCATCATTGTGCGTCTTTCCTTTGATGTTTTATATCATTTGTAGTCATTTTATCTAAGGTGCTTTGCATTTCATTGTAGCTTTGCTTTGTTTCCTCAGTGTCTTCCAAGACACACATGTTTTGTGTCTCTTTAAAATTGTGTTAGAAATCACTGAACTCATTTGTCCCTCTTTCGTCTTTGTCTATTTGAAGTCATTTGAAAAGACTTTTCTGTGAAGATGTTGAATCTGCTTTTCTTTCATCTGTCAAGGTGTGATGATTACAGCCTATCGTAACCTGTCAGCGTCAGTTAATAATTTGACTGATCACTGTCATTGTGCCAATATAAGTTAATATGGCAGGGGTTGTATATATGAATGTGTCAGTAGAAAAACAGGAAATGCTTTAACATCACACACCTGTACAGAATTTATAAAAGGTGTGAAAGCTTGCTATAACTCATTAATAACTACTTTATGCTACAATTCTAATGTCTGTGGAATTTCTGTAACTTGTGTATAAACACTTCAATAAAGCTTGTTAGTATAACACAGTTGTATACAATTTGTCTCTGCTATACTTTGTTATCACTGTATGTGTAGCAAATCTTTCTCACTATGTCTTACTGAGAAAGACCGTGAGATTCTTCTAAAAGCTCCGGAGCACATCAGCTGAGAATGTAGATGCAATGAAAAGGCCAAAAAATACTTTAGTTTCAGTCTAAACTGAGGATCTCAGGCTCCTCCTGGTGGACGTAAGAGGAATTACATCATTCAATTAGCACTTATTAACTTCAGTGATATTTTAGTTGTATATATATCTTCATGAGAACCAAGGAAAAAAAGAATCCTCCTTCATATCTACACACACACACACACACACACACACACACACACACACATATATATATGTATATATATATATACATATATACATATATATATAGATAGATATATAATGTTTACAGACTGATGAGCTGCCTGTGTTGGTGAGAAGCATTTCTGCATGCAGGAACAATGTATGAGCTTTGTGTGACATCATGACACTCTGAGCTTGTTGTTCCCACACAGATGCGGGGAGGGTATTTGTGCGATGTACTACAGCCTAGTGTGTGCACAGTGCTGCTTTGTCCACATGTGAGGCCATTATGTGTCCCACTTTGTGCCAGTGTAACTTTCTGTCATTGTCATCATGTGAGGGATGAGACAGGAAGCAGAGGACACAGAAACATTTCTGTTTTTTGTTTTCATTTTCAAAACTTTTGTATAAATGTTGTGTTTTTTCTTACTTTGTCTCTTACATTCAAGACTTTTGTAGGAACTAGGACTGTAGATCATTTTTCAGACTACGTGCTGTGGCAGACACAGTACATGGATATTATTCAGAACCAAAGCTGACTGAGTATTTAGTGTAGCCTGCAGCCTGAGTTTTTTGCTCACAGAGTTCAACGTGGGCTCATTATATGAATTACTGCTCATTTTAAGTGTAGACCCCCACCACTGGGAGAGTATATGCATGGCACAAAATAAGGAAAAGCATAATAGTTCCACCTTATAAATGTTAAAATCCAGTTATTCAATACTGACAGTGGTGATAAATGAAAACTAGTCTGCTGGTCACACTGAAAAAGAAGCCCCACCTTTGAGTTTGACTGAACAATGACTGCAAGAGGAGTCAAACAACTCCTGTAGTAGTAAAAACGATTCTTTCCTGTTTGCCTGCGTTAGTGTTCATTATAGGCTCAGAGAGGGTCCCTGATATAATCCCACTCCCATCTTGAACCCATCTGTTACTCCTGCCGGACACTTCACTACTGTTTAGATGTTTTCATAGATGTCCCGCACCAGTCTCACATACATACTGCCAGCAGTACAACAGTTGTTTTCTTGGTACTCTATAAAAGGCTTTCTCCAGGTCCACAAAGACACTGCAACTCCTCCAACAACCCAAAGCAAACATCACATCTGAAATGCTCTTTCTTGGGACTGTCATCATCACCTCCCAGCCAACATAAACAATTCTTTCCCATAGCGTCATCGTATAGCTCATCAGCTTTATCCTCTGTAGGTACTACAGCTCTAGACAGCAGCCGCGTTCTTCATGTGGCAAATGGACGGATTCTTACAAAGCACTTTTTTATACAACATGCCTCATTCACACTCTGTCATACGAGCACTTTTTTCTTCATCTAAGTGCTTTACTCTGATGAACTTGGGTTTAAGTATCTGGCCTAAGGATGCTTAGCCATCCCAGGTTTGTGCCAAAAACTAACGACAGGCTAATGAATTAAAATCGATACCAGTAAACTTCTCCGTTGCTCTGGCATCTTCCTAATCTCCAAGATTGCATTAAACAATCTGGTACAAGGTCCACTGCCATGGGCATCTGGACCAACCACATTTCTGCTTTACATGGTATGGCTACCACCTAAAGAGTCTAAACACTCAGGCAGGTTCTTGAGGAACCGTTTTAAGCGGCCCTCAAGCAGATGGCTTGGCTTCTCAGAGCCTTGAGCTCTGACTCAGGACTCATCATAGAGACTGCAGTGAGTGTGCAGAGAAGGTCTGAAAGTTCAAGTTCTCCAAGATGCAACTTCTCCTGTAACTAACCTCCTTACTCCCCACGTAATCCCTAAAAGATGTGCATAATACTGTGTGTGTGTGTGTGTGTATGCAGAATACTATGTAACTATATGCATGTATATTTAGTATGTCATCACTAGTGAGTCATACAAAGAAGCAAATTGAAAGGGCTGTCTACCTAAAATATATCAATGCATGAGAAAAGTTTCCAGTTTCCTCTGCTGGATTTCTCCCAGAAAAAAACAGGGGCACCAGTACAGAATGACCAGTCCAGCTAAAAGAGATGCAAGTATTTTAGTGGGAGGCTGCGAGTCCTCTGCTGGCAGGCGCTTAATGCAATATGTGCCCGTAAGATGAAGTCACAAACATTGCGACTGTAGTCTACTCCCACTCTCGGAGCAGCACAAACGGGGCATTATGCTGACGAGTACCAGCTGGTACCACGGGGCTCCTCATCCTCCTCGGGACTTCATTTGTTGCTGCTGCTGAAATCAGGACATGGAACTGAAATCGAAGCGCAAACCTGTAGACGTTGTCCTTGGATGCTTCATTGCAGTCTGCCTTTATAACCTTTGTCTGGCTCAAAGAAGTGAGTGGAGCTTTGTTTTCTGTGAAGGGCGGTGATGTGGGGCTGGATGAGGACCTGTGGATGATAATCTGTGGACAGAATGTGTGTGGGGGCAGTTTTTCATCCTTGAAGAAGAGATCGTCACCCTTTTTGTGTCCTCTCAAACTCACACCTAAAAAAGAGAAGTGCATATTTTCTTGTTTCTTTATTGAGAGGCCTGAAGGGGTCCGGCTAACTGTGTTTTTGTGCCGCATGTTGAAAAAAAAATCTCAAAACTAAAGAGAAGGAAGAGTTCAGGAATAATATATGATCAAAGTGCCAGGCACACAAATCCTTAGGCCAAGTGATACGGTCACATCATGGGCGAATCTTAAGGTGGAAACCAACCAATGCCATGCTCAGGACTGATTTCATTTGTTAGATATATTTTGTACATGCTGTACAGTTCCTGATGTAACTAACCACTATTGTTGGTAATAACATTGTTTTGTTCACAGATCGTATTATCACAGTATGATGTGAACCATCACAGGAGCTACTAATGTATCTGTAAACATTTGATCCCTTGGGTTAATGTAAAACATTTTTTCTCAGTTTTTACATTGATTTAAGATTTTTATCCCAAAAAGCTTGGATGCTGTGTGAGTTACAGATAAATAAAAACAGAATGTAATGATTTACAAATCTCAGAGACCAATACATCATTCACAGTAGAACAGAGAAAACCAAATGTTTCAAATGACAAAATGTAAAAAAAGGTAAATTTGAATTTTATGACAGCAACACGTCACAAAACCTGTGGGCCCGGGCTATGTTTGTCTCTGTGCAGGATCTCCTCTTCTTTTAACGCTGTTCCTGAAACGTGAGGAAATTAGGATATGAACTGCTGAACTTTTGGGACGGAGGTTTTCAGTTGGTGAAAGGTCTGAACTGCAAGCGGGCCACTTCAGACTCTTCTACTGCAATGCCATGCTATTATAACAGCTACAGTACGAGGTTTGGCATTGTGTTGCTGAAACATGCAAGGCTTTGTCCCGGCTTGATGAGAGCAGACAGCAGACAATGATCTCTGGAACTGTTACTGAGTAAACGAGCTAACGTTAGGACGTTTTCACAGTGCTCCAGCCTTTTCAGAACGGGGGTTTTAATATTTCTATATTTACTGTATTTAGAACTATGTTTACATCTCAATACTTCTAAATGTTCAGAATCGTCATTACTAGAAGTATTTCCTGTAATTTAACCTCTTAACATCCACAAGCTCATCAGTGGCATCTATAAGTTTAGGATGAGGTTGATGTCTGCCGCTTTTGTGGGGAATTTTAACAAATATGGACCACCCAGATATAAAAGGTTTTCACAGAAAAACTATCAGGCCTTAAACGAATAACACAAGTAAGAAAATGTTCTATATTTTCTGAA
>NW_005187582.1:171705-185306 GCF_000239375.1 Pundamilia nyererei
TGTGTGTGTGTGTGTGTGTGTGTGTGTGTGTGTGTGTGTGTGTGTGTGTGTGTGTGTGTGTGTATTCTACACACATGCATGTGTCTGAATAAGAGGGAAGGTTGAAAAGTGAAGCTGCGACTAGTGGCTCGAGAGAGGTGAAAAAGAGTGCAGGCAGGGTGGAGTGGCTGAAGAGGAATGTCCAGAAATCTGGAGACAAAGTTTAAGAAGCAAAGATGGTTTTACATGTGCAGAGGAGGGATAGTGGATATGGTGGACAAATGATGGTGAAGGCAAAGAGAAGAAGACCACAGGGAAGGTTAAAAGATGCAGTGAAGGAGGACAGAAGAGGATTTAAGACATGATGGAGGCAGATGAGCTGCTGTGGTGACTCATAAAAGGAGCAACTGATCAAAGAGGAAGTGCTTGTATTCTACGAGTTGATGATTAACCTTTGACATTAAAGTGCAAATAAACCGAGGTTTACCATCTCAGAAAACAATGGGTGCTGGCAAAAGCTTAATTTATTTTAGAGTAAAGTCCATCAGGTGACTGTATCATATACACGTCTGTGTCTGTGATCTGCAGACTTTAGCAGGGACACATTAGCAGGGAGTGATGAAGCCACAGCATAGCCTCCTGAGCTCTCTCTGTGTGTTGGGCGATCGTGGCTCAAGAGTTGGGAGTTCGCCTTGTAATCGGAAGGTTGCAAGTTCGAGCCCTGGCTTGGACAGTCTCAGTCGTTGTGTCCTTGGGCAAGACACTTCACCCTTTGCCTACTGGTGGCGCCAGTGTCCGGCAGCCTTGCCTCTGTCAGTGCGCCCCAGGGCTACAATGTAGCTTGCCATCACCAGTGTGTGAATGTGTGGAGGACAGGTTGTGTGAAGTGCTATACAAATACAGGCCATTGACCATTTTGCTGCTGTAAAACCTCAATCACTGCACATGTTTCTGTCACCTATGCTCTCCCAGTTTGCACAGTGCCCCCTGGCCCCATACCAGTGTCAGAAAACAACACCGCTGACGTCCAGGTGGCCAAAATCAGCTCCAACAGTGATGTGACTCTGACAGTGACGGTGAACCCTGAAGATTTATTCTACCTGAAAGGAAACGCCCTCATGGTAAAGAAAGGCCTGGACTATGAGGTGATGTATGGAACACAAATAATGTATATAAGAGATATGTGATCAGTTTTTGGAATTGGATATTAGAATGTGGTATGCAGAAAGTTTATAAAGTGTTTTCAGGACTACCTAGGTCACAGGTGTCGAACTCCAGGCATTGACGGCCGGTGTCCTGCAGGTTTTAGATGTGTCCTTGATCCAACACAGCAGATTCAAATGGCTAAATGACACCCTCAGCATGTCTTGAAGTTCCAGAGGCCTGGTAATGAACTAATCATTTGATTCAGGTGTATTGACCCAGGGTGAGATCTAAACCCTGCAGGACACCGACCCTCGAGGCCTGGAGTTCAACCCTGACCTAGGTTATATGAGCATGTACTGTAATGATATCATTATGAACATTTATTTGTATTATTTTACAGCTAATAATATTTCAGAATATTCCTGCAGTAGGCGCGTCCCATGTATCTGTTTTTGTTTCTTTATTAGTCATTGCCCAGCGCGACTCTGATGGTGTGGATAAAGTGCAGCAGAGCTGGCTCTAGATCTGTGAGTAAGAGTCATCACATTAAAAACAGACAGAAGTCAGCAAAGGAACAGAGTCTGGGGGAAATGAATCTGAAAGTCAGGACATCAGGTCACCTGTACACGCCTAATGCCAACATTATGTTCTCATGTAAGGGACTCCACCTGTCAGGGTTCTTCAGCTCCAGAGCTGCACCGGCTCTTTTTGCCCCATCACCAGTCTTGACTTTGGCAAGAAAAACTAGATGAATATAAAAATGGAAATGAACAATTTTTTTTTACTTTTTAAAAATGTTTATCATTGCTGTAAGTAATGACTTGTGTCTATAAATGTAAAAATTATATTGTATTATTATATAACAAGTTAAACAGAAAATGCGTGTCACACTCTAAATCTGTCTCCTAGTTTGACTCCGCCCACAGAGCATGTTTATAAGGCTTGAGTGCTGTTGTGTCGTTGTGTTGTTAGGAGCAGTGCCTCGATGTGTTGTTGTGTTCTCACTGTTTGACTGAAGCTGAGCTGCTTCTCTCTCCTCAAGGTGAACGAGTCCGTCGAGGTTTTGGTTGAAAACGTGAACGATAACCCCCCAAACTTTGCTCAGAACCACTATGTGCTGGATGTGAATGAGGTGGGCTGCACTGCTCTTTCATGCTTGTAGAACAACATGTGTTTGTGTTTCCTCTTTGAACCATTTTATGTCCTGCAGCTCATTCCGGTCAACTCCAGTATTGGTCTGATAGAAGCCACAGATGTTGATTCACAGCCGCTGTATTATCGCTTGGAGACAACAACAGTAAGACAAGACAAACTATGTCCAAATGACTATGATGAAGTTCGGACGCATTTAGACAAATGAATGGAATACATGCATCTGCTATTTGTTTACATCACACTGATCTGTGAGGCCCAGGCTCCACATGAATCAACTTCTCTTGGACAAAATTATGTCTATGACTAAAGCTTCATTATTAACAACGGGAAGAAAAGTGTAAAGGTTCCCTCAATTGCTAACCTCTGATGGACCTTTGAGAATAGCCTTTGTTCAGGCTTCAGGCCACAAAATCCAAGTGAGATCAGCTGATCTGTCTCTGTCGGTTTTCCTCAGGACAAGTATTTCCGCTTGGAAAACGTCAATACTCCAAAGATTCTTGTGAAAACCATCCTGGACTACGATGTTGTACAAAAGATCTCGCTGGTCTTACACGTGCAGGTACAGTAATGACTTATGAAAACATCCTGCAAGGCTCTGCTTTTTCTGTAAAAGCCAGTCTGAAGTCTGCTTCTTACAGGATACGTTCAACGGTTCAGCTTCCAACAAGCCCTTCTTCACCTCTGTGGCCACCATCACAGTGCGTGTGAAGGATGTGGACAACCGGCCCCCGTGGTTTCAGCCATGCACGAGGACAAACTTAGGAAATGCTAAACTGTGTGTGAGCAGCGGCTACAGAGGCAAAGTCAACCTCACAGAGAAACAGGTGGGGTCTGACTCTGGCGTTTACATCACAGCAAGAAAAGAAATGCGCTTCACCTGAACAGGAAGTCGCTCACATGGCTGACATCTCTGGGCCTTATTTTAATTATGCAAGAGCCATCGTGCTATTCTAGCTCATATAGAAAAAAGGTTAAAAACCTTATTATACAGGGGAAGTTCATATTTGATATGATGTCATGAAAACACATTTATCATCTAAAAAACTGGTTTTCTGTATAAAACATATTCTTTATTTAACCAAGTACAGTTTTACGACTATATGAAATGTATACCAGTCTGTGCTACTTTGGACAAAGAGTGTGCACATCCAGGCAAACACTGTTACTTTAGCTGCTACACAGAAAAATCAAATACACAGGAAACAGGACAAAGTGTCTTAAGTCTGTACGCTGCACAGACATTTGAGGGTCACAATAACCTTCATGCTGTTTTAAATACATTTGTTATCTGGGGAGTGAATAATGTAAATGATTAAACATTTTCAGAAATGTTTCCATCGAGGCTCTGAGGGTTCGTTCTGATGTTCATCACTGCAGCGGCAGCAGTCTGTCACACAGTTTCTATGAAATAAGAACTATCAGCTTCGAGCTGCTTTATTTGACAGACCATGGCAGGTGTGCACTTCTGTGCTGGGCACCAAAACACCACACAGGTGTGCAAAGAAAATTTCAGGGTAATAAAATTATCATCAGAGCAGTGCTTGCATGTGTTGGTGATCATAGTGATCCTAAGATACCAGCATCATGACATCTCAGCCTTTCAGGGAAACCTCAGCACTGGTTTATCTGTGAGGGAGGACACTTGCTCAGGTTCCACTGTAGGGCCAAACATTACAGGCTAAAACCTGCAACGAGATCCAATGACATGGGGACGATGCAAATTTTGGTGATTTTTACATGTTGTGTTTGCCAGTATTTATTCAGTGATAGCAATATTAACGGTAATGACTTGTGAAATCAATCAGTGTGGAGGACACACGATGGCCCCGCCCCTCCCTGAGCCTGGTTCTGCTGGAGGTTTCTTCCTGTTAAAAGGGAGTTTTTCCTTCCCACTGTTGCCAAAGTGCTGCTCATAGGGGGTCATATGATTGTTGGGTTTTTCTCTGTATCTATGAAGCGCCTTGAGGTGACTTTTGTTGTGATCTGGCGCTATATAAATAAAATTGAATTGAATTGAATTGAAATGAATACATACTGATTTTCACCTTCAGGAAGGCCCGCTGGTGCTGGAACCTGGACCTGTGTTTGCCAAGGATGGAGACAAGAACAAGAGCGAGCAGATCAGCTACAGAATATTACGAGGTCGGATAAAAAACCTTTGGAGGACCCGAGTTTTACACTCAACAGTTTCAGTTTGGTGTGCTTATTAAACTGATTATCACATATAGACAGACAGTCTTACACGCCTCTCTGCAGCTTCTCTCCTCCTGCTACCCCCCCAAAACCCATCTCCATAGAGACTGTGTCAGCTTCCAAACAGACAAAAAACAAACTAAAAACCAGCAACAAACAACTTAAACATAAACAATCACAAAGAAAGAACAATACAGCATCCACATCTGAACCAAAGAGTAAAACAGTGAAATGTGGATTATTAAACTTAATAATTGATTAACAAATCAATTTACTCTGCCTTACAGAAACCTGGTTGCAGCAGGATGATTATGTTAGTTTAAATGAATCAACACCCCCGAGTCATTCTAACTACCAGAAACCTCGAAGCACAGGCCGAGGGGGCGGTGTGGCAGCAATTTTTCACACCAGCCTATTAATCAACCAAAGACCCAGACAGACTTTTAATTCATTTGAAAGCCTGATGCTTAGCCTTGTGTAAAACTCAGAAACCAGTCTTACTTGGTATCATCTGTATGTATTATTGTAGGGTCTACCTTACAATATAAAGAGCCTTGAGGTGACTGTTGTTGTGATTTGGCGCTGTATGAATAAAATTGAATTGAATTGAACTGATAGAAGTTTGAAGGCTCTACTACTAAAAGTAGTTATCAAAATGCTTTTAATCCTTTCCATTTATTTTTAATTGTTCATCTAATCGTGTGATATAAGAAGCTCAGAAGAAAAAAACAAGTAAATCATCGTTACCTGGTGCCATTTAGAGGCTAGCAACGACCAAGTGATTGCACCCACTTTGCAATCACTGCTGCTTAGTTTGTTTTTGTACATGCTCTCATGGCACCATTCTGTTAATGAGGTTGAATTTCAATAAGTCAGATTCAGGTCGTGGTTAAATAATAAAGTAAGCTTATTCTGCTGGTTTGTAGGGCAGCATAAAGAAAATGCTCTTATTTGTCTTTATGTGTTTTTTTCCTTTATCTGTAGGAAACGAAGGAAATATATTTCAGATTGATGAAGAAACGGGGAACATCACAATGACCAAAGCTGCTGATATTGTTGGTCCAATAACTCTCACTATCCTGGTAAAACAAATATTATATACATTTGTCAAATAATATAAAGAAAATACAGATTTTCAGGAATTAGATATTTGGTTTTACTATCAGGCATCACAGGTGACCAACAGAGATCAGTTTGCGGTGACACAGGTTACCATTGATGTGATGAAGAAGAGCAGGAGTCCTCCTCGTTTTGAAAGGGAGCGATATGAAGGATTTATCTACAGCAACTCTGTGCCTGAGACCATGATCCTCCGAGACCGAAACACCAACCGACCCTTCAGGGTCCGAGCACGGGACGAAGACTTCGCCAGTGTGAGCGCTCTTTGAAATCAAAGCTAAATATTATGGTATATGTTATAAGCCTAACCCTGACGTTTGGCTGGTTCGACAGCTTGTAGCTACAATAAGCAAAACCATTAGTAACACCCTACTGAGTTAACTGAAAAGGTCAGCTATGGATGCTGCTGATTTACACATGGAAGGGTTGTAGAGACCGACCGACTGTCAGGTACACGTGCTACGAGGAAATCATTTGTTTTGGCATTTTGCTGGTCTGGGCCATTCAGGTGGATGCTAACCCAAAGTGCCGGTAATTTCATCCCAAGCATAAAGCGTGTAATAATAATAGAACAGCTATATATTAGACTACAGTCTAGGTCATGTAACAGGACAACAGAATGGCTGAACATGGAAGAATCGAGGTGTTGCAGTGCCACATTCCAGGCCGGACTTTTAGCTGATTGGAATTCAGCAGGACCTTAAGAGCACTGTGTGAAATTAAAGCCTCAGTGACCTGAAACAACAAGTAGAGAAAAGTGGGGCAAAATTCCTCCACAACCATGTCAGAGCCTGATAAAGTCATACAGAGAAGAATAACTTAAAGTTCTTGCTCTTATTTAACCCTGGCTGAAAGAACCGCTTACAGGAAGAACATACTAAATCTGTTTCTAGTGTAGTAGATTATACAGATTTAAATGTACAGGAGTACTAGAGTACTTGTAAAAATGTGCAGGTGTTTATTTTGCATGCCGGAGCTAATGATGATTAACCCCTGTACAGTTAAAAAGGTACGCGATCACAATTACGTTTATTGTGCAACCTGTTGCTGGTCATTATTTTCTACCTCCTGCTGGTTAGAAATCACTTAAAGCAGCTTTAAATGCACAACTAATGCTAAACTAACAAGATAAAATCTTTGTTTGTCAGGGTGTGAATCCAGATGTCAAATACGAGGTTCAGTACAGCAGCTACGTCAATGTGACCTCTGATGGTTTCGTGATACTGAAAAGAGTTGTGAAGACAGAGTCCTTCGCTCTTCAGGTGACTTTTTAAAACGTCATGGCACAATGAGAGCAAAGACTTCCTGGTTCTTGACACTTTGTAAGCTGTTAAACTTTTACTGTCTGCAGCTCCGAGCAGTGGATGTGACAACAGGGGAGTTTGGAACTGCAGCCCTCTCAGTTCAGGTCATACCTGGTGAGACTTCGGACTGGAAAAACTTTCACCTTATTTCTCCTGTTTCTAATTTCATGTCATATCAGTAAAAATGAAATCACTAAAAACATTACTAAATCTTTATAAAAAAACAACAGTTTTTATACTAATGATTTCAAATGAACCTAAAATATGATATATTATTACCTCTCAAGGAGGGAACACAAAACAGTTTATTCTTCAAAATTAAAGGGCTTGCTGTTATTCTTTATTTGTAATATTGTAAAACAAAGTCAAATGTAAGCCAGAAATATTACTTCATACTGAGGCTGGGAGCCCATTTGGTTCCTCCTGAACATTTCAGTGAAATTCAAAATGGGCACTGTGTTAATTGTTCATTTTTAATCAAAGTTAAAGGAAATCATAGCTTTAATAATAATCATTCCTTTAACCTTAAGTCCTTTGCTTTTCTTCCTGTGCAGATTTAGCCAGCCCATCTCCCTCAAACATCGGCTATCGTCCAGGTGACATGGCGCTTCTGGGCTTGATCATGGCAGCTCTGCTGATCCTTTGCCTGATTGTTATTGGCTTCTTAGTTTCCCACTTGTGGAAGGGAAATACGGGTGTGGACAAACTATGTGAGGTTAGTCGGTTTGGCAATGGAAATATTTTAAACCGGTGAAAAGATGATAAGTTTACAAATCTTTAATCCTTCCTCACTGCTTTCCATCTTGGACATCATGTAAATGAGTGTAACAGACAATATCAGGCTTTCAGTCTTTCCTTCTTTCTGATCTCACAGCACACATCATACAAATGATTTATTGTTTTCTAAAGTAAACAAAGTGTCAAAGTTAACATTTGCAGTATACATATACTGTAAAAAATGTCCCTTAGCAAGAATCAACCTTGACAACAAGCTTTGGGTATAATTTTCATCAGATATTTAACTGTCAGGTGGAGTGGTTACTATAGGAGCTGATTTTTAAAAAAGTCCAAATACATTTCAAAGGCTTGTGATGTGAGTTTCAAGTAAGTTTCAACAGATGGTTTGAGGCTATGCTGATGAATTGTGTGCTAGTCCACCTAAAATATACCAGTTCTACTGACAGCAAACTGGCCTCAGAGCCCGATGCTGCCTTCACCATGTTTAACAGTTGTTACAGTTTTCTTTGCATTGCAGGTCTCTCCTTTCCTAATTGCAGTAAAACAACTCTATTTTCCCTCTAAAACATATTTTCTTTGTCAGTGTAGTCAGTTACAAACTTTAGTCAAGATTGAAGATGTTGAAGCAGGATCTTCTTTCTTGGATGGCAGTGTCTCAGTCAATGATAAGGTAAAAAACAGTTGGTGTAGCCAGTGTAGGTCCTATGACTTAGTGGCTTCTGGGTTTTTTATAATGATTTGAACCAACTGCTTCTCAGATGAGAGTGAGTTTGGTTTTCAGACATTAGCAAACTGGCTGACTCATTAACCACCCGTACAGTCGTTTCAACTGAATATGTAGTTTCTCATAAAATACCAGGATTTCATTCAGCAAAACTGAAACACAAACATTTTGGATAATTTGTTACTGTGACAAAGAAAGAATTTGGCTCAGCCTGAAACTAAGCTTTTAAAAGTGGTAACATTGTTACTGCACATTACACTATTAAAGTAAATAGTGGTTATTTTTGTACATATGTAATATAATAACATGGAATTCATTATTGGAGACTAGATAAACTGCATTTCTGCTTGGCCGACTTATTCATAGATCAAGTGAAAGCCTTCGAAGCCTTTATTGGCTATATGATAAAGTATAAATAGACACCTCCATTGTTTAGACTTCAGAGACAGACTGAAGGTAGTGCATTGGCAGTACCTCATGCATTAACTGCTTTATTAATGAGGAACCTCTCTCCTGACTGTAGTGCCTGAGCCCATGTTTGCAGTCCGGCCAGCCCCGAAGTGGCCACAGAGACTCCCTGCAGTACACCAATGATGGCTTCCAGAATGAGGGGGACCTGAGCCGTCGGGGAGCCAGACGCTGGAACAATGTTCTCCCCAGAAGGAGCACCTTCCCCCAGGCCCGGGGCCGCGTCATACCCCTAGAGAGGCGGAGCCACCACTGTTCTTCATGTGGCATCTATACTAACCACATCCCTAAGGGGAGTCCCTCAGTGAGACCCTCCAGGAGGGGCAGAGAAGATGAGGATGAATATAGTGCAAGGTCAATCCTGACCAAGCAGCGGAGGAAGGAGGGCCAGAAGACTGTGTGGTTCAAGGAGAGTGAAGATTCGTCAGACATTGAGGTGGAGATCATCCCAGACACTGTGGGCCGGGTGGAGGAGGAGACAGAGGAGGAGCTGGAGGGGGAGGTAGAGATGGAAAGTGTTGTCAGAGACCCGGCAGCCCCTTTAAGAGAGGCTGATGATGGGCAGGAGACCAACGAACAGTACCCAGAGAACGCTAGTTCAGAAAAACAGGAAGGAAGCCAGGAGCGGGAGCACTGACAGTAGAGGTCAGAGGTCAAACTGGAGTCTGAAAGGACTGAGCAGTATGCTGTTTGCTTTCCTGGATGCCTACAGTCAAAGTCTCAGCAGTGGACAATGGCACGCTTAACATCTGTGGACTACTGCCCAACCTCAAAGAACTGACTCAAGCATCCAGAAGTATTTGTCTTCTACTGTGAGTATACTACACTACAGTTCCAGCGGAATTAACTGGACACCAAACATACACTTGGAACCAGTGTGGGCCAAGTATTAAAGATGAGATAAGGTCTTCCAATAACACTAACACATTTTTGGTTAATAATTGTGCCCATTAGACTATTACAGTCCCCATTACAGGAATTGTAGAGATCACAGTGCCAGCATGACCTCAAGTCCAGCGGGGCAAAAAACACGAGCAGTCAGTGTTTCACTAGGCGAGGTTGAGATCCGATGCTTTACAGTCTGTGCGGTGTGTAACAGTTTGCATATAAATGTAGCAACACAGCACCGAACAGGTGATCAAAGAGCAACGTTTTCCCCTTCTAAACGTTGGAAAGGTTTTTAAGGAAACCTTTCCAACGTTTACCTGAGAAATTAATTTCTTTTTTAAAGACATCATCATTAAAAAAAACATCAGACCCTCTTTGGACTCATAGAAACCTCCTATATGGACCCGCCAATCCAAATAATCTGTTCTGACTCTTTGAGTTTCTTGCCCCACTGAACTTTTGTGAGGGAACACCACCTCCACAGGCCAAAAACTTCAGTTTTCAAACTGTTAACTAAGCTTATCACAAAAAAGACACATTTTTGTTTTCAAATGTATTTGTTGTAAAGTAAATCTTATACCTTTAGAAAGCCTGTTTATTTCCTAACAAATGGTGCCATATTTGTTAGGAAACTGCTTCTGTGAGTTGTGCAGCAGATTTGAGTTTACTGGGTGCACTCAAGAAAAACTTGCCAAATCCTCTCTCCCAATGCCAAACAGCCTTTTCTATTATTGACTCTTGTTTTGAGCTTCTGCTGCCCTAGGTGCTCAGTTGGTGGTGATCTGCAGCACCATGGACCCGGCTGCCAGGGTCAGTTAGTGTCACTTAAGCCACATTTGACTGATCTGAATAGGACCCATACCATAGGGCAACTTCAATCTGGTGTTCCGCAAAACCAAGCTGCAGCATTATTTTGAGTAAGTCCAAGTACAATCTCCAAATTGAAGGCCAAGTTCCATATAACAGGGGATGTCAAAGAAAAGCTGCTATGTGTGCGTTCCAAGAAGACGACACCGCAAGAAAACTGTTTCCTCGCCCTGTCAGCACGTAGGAAGTGGTCTTCTACAGAAATGCATCTCCTGCTGCATAGGGCTTTAATATCTGCTCTTCACCATCAGACCTATTCGAGTTGACTTTGGCAACTTGTGCACTGGAACCTGAAGATGTAGAGTTATATTCAGCAGTGAGTCCAGATTCTTCCTATAACACTTAGGTCGAAGTGTGCATGGAGAATGCTATGCTGACTGCTTTTGGTGGAGGCGTTGTTATGTTGTGGGGCGGTATTATCCTCACTGGAAAAATGTCATCATTGGATGCAGAGATATCGAGATGAGATCCTGAAACAGCTGGCATTCCCTTATCTCCACAGCCAAGTAGCTAACTCTGTCCTCCGAGATCACAGAGAGACTGCCTCCAGAATTTGAGTGGATTTGTTGAGGATGGCCTGCCTGCAGTCCTGACTTCAACCCCACTGAACACTTGTGAGATCAACTTGTTTTTCATGCTGAAAAACAATTTGACATTGGCTGACTTGCAACAAATGTAACTTGAAGAATGCGATCTCATCCCACAGCAGTGGGTGACCAAGCTAATGACCCACATGAGAAGGAAGTGACCGGCTGTTGTGGTTGTGTATGGTGCTTCCACATGTTACTGAGGCTTCCTAAATTGCAAATATGTCTTGTCTCTTCACACTTCAGTCATCCAATTCGATACACAACATCAAACATCAGTCAGCAGAATAATTTGTTTGGCATTGGAAGAGAAGATTTAGCAAGTTTTTCATGGGCACAACCCACATACTGAACTCTGCTGCTCAACCCACAAATGCACTTTCTGTATAAATGTGGCAACAAATAAACAGGCTTTCAGGTGGTATAAGATTCACTTCAGGTTATATTGTCATTAGCATTAGAAATCATGGTACAAACTACAAAAGCAAATCACAAAGTATTACTAATAAACCATTTTCATTATCGTAAAGTGACTGACTCCACTTTCTAAAAGGCACCATTTATACAGAGGTATAAGTGGTAGTCAACAAACCCTTTTATGTCATTGGTAATTCATTCTGTCTTCATTGACTGAATTCATATTGAATCCATCAGCAACTATAAGTTTGAATGTATAATCATTATCATAAAACAGACCATTCATTTTGCAGCTATAGAAGCTTTGATGGCGTTAGAGCTACAAAACTAAAATGCATTCATTCTAGTTTTGGGCTAAGTCCAGTTAATTCTCGGCTGCGGCTCTTTGACATCTTACCTTGCAATATAAACGTGACGCAGCATGGGAGACACTGGCCGAAACCTCCGACTGAGACAACAACAGTCAAGCAATGACACAATCAAGAACAACTGAACATTCCAACATTCACTGTCTGCAAATATCTCTCAAAGCTACATCTGTAAAATGTAATTTATCAAGTAGTTTCTCATGCATAAACTGCAAATAAAGAGCTCATCTTCCATCATTGTCCCAGCAAACCTCTTGGATGTGGGAGGGAGATCCCATCGACACTATCATTTATGTCAGACAGCCAGAAAAACCTCCCCCGCTGGTGATGCTAGCAGCTTTTCTGTCTTTGGGCTGTAACGGGGTGTGGATTGTGGTCGATTCACAGCTTCTTGTAGCCTACAAATGAATACCATTTGCATTAGTGATGGGATTTCCGGCTCTTTTTAGAGAACCGGCTCTTTCGGTTCGGCTCACTAAAAAGAGCCGGCACTTTCGGCTCTGAACCGGCTCTTCAGGTTGTTTTGTTGCTTTAATTAATTTATTATTAACAATAATATAAAATTATGCACAAAAGGAATTACTAATGTAAAAACAAAGTGGTTTTACTTATATATGTTTATATATAAATATTTACGGTGGCCCCTAGAGACAAAACGCGTACAAACTCCAAAACACATTTCTAGCATGAACTGAACTTCGAAAACAGAGCTACCAGATCACTTAAATTACACAATTGAAAGCATATGTGTATTGTTTGTGTATTTATACACAAGCACTCATATATATTCAAATAATTTTTAAAAAAATGTTCATTTACCTGTTATTACCACACACCAAATCCAGTCGTTGGTACTTCCTGGCCACTAGGTAACAAAAGCTCAAAACTGCACCCTAGCATTCTGGAGCACTTCTGTTGTCTTTTGTACGTGTTTTGAGTTTTTATGTGCTTCTGAGTTTTTACGTGTTTTGGAGTTTTTACGTGTTTTGGAGTTTGTACGTGCTTTGTCTGTATGGGCCACTGTAAATATACTTTTATTTATTCACTCCACATAAAATGTAATAAATAAATAATATAATACAAAAAACAACTATTCACAGTTCAACTTTTAACTATTTAAATTTTCAGCTTTTTCCTTTAAAATTTTTAAAGTGAAAAAACACAAAACACTACAAACCACAACACAATTAAATATAAATTAAACTATGAAAACAAAAAGAAGATGCACATTCTCTGTCATATGGACCTGCATGAATAAACTTTCTGAATCCTTTATCATCTGCAACTGAAAACAGCTGTGGATGATTACTATACCTTTCTAATGTGACGTTGTTGTCCCTGGCTCTCTTTCTCTCTCCCTCCCGCTCTGTTCCTGTGCTACTGCGAGTGTAACTACCGCCCCTCCCCCCTCTGCTCAGCGCAAAGCAGAAGTGTCACTACCCGATCCGTACCGGATATGATATGGTAACATCGTGAGGTTGTATACTGTTGACCTAAAGTGAAATAATCCTGTGGAAACAGCAATTTTCACTTTTAGAGCATTTTGAAATCTTTAAAAGATTAGGTCGTATCTTGGCAATTTGAAAAGTCTTTTATTTTGGAAGGCATAATCAGAATGACT
Organism: Pundamilia nyererei; assembly: GCF_000239375.1. Classification (NCBI taxonomy): domain Eukaryota; kingdom Metazoa; phylum Chordata; class Actinopteri; order Cichliformes; family Cichlidae; genus Pundamilia; species Pundamilia nyererei. The sequence goes on from NW_005187582.1 coordinate 185,280, forward strand.
TGATATTGATATGGTATCACTGTGGGG
>NW_005187582.1:185669-186355 GCF_000239375.1 Pundamilia nyererei
GGCATAATCAGAATGACTTGATATTGATATGGTATCACTGTGGGGCTGTATACTGTTGATCTAAGGTGGAATTACCCTGTGGAAACAGGAATTTTTCATTTTAGAGCATTTTGAGTCGTTAGAAGATTAAGTCAAATATCGGCAATTTCAAAGGGTAATTACTATGAAAGGCAAAATCAGACTGACTTGATATTGATATCGTATCACTGTGAAAAAGACTGTGGTTGGAAAGTGTTGATATAAAGTTCAAATAGTATTTGGAAATACGACTTTTGCTTTTAAGAGCATTATTAAGTCATTGAAAGAGTAGTTCAAAAATGAAGATTCACAGGGCTTTTACTTTGAAATCCAAAATAAGATGGCCTTGATAGTGACAGGGCACAATTAGGATACAAGGCTGTGTCATATAGATCTAACATTAGAGTTTGTAAAAAATATTTTTTTAAAAAGCCTAAATTATATGTTATTATGTTCTTAACATATCTGTTAATTCACTCGAAGTTGGCTTTTATTTTGAAATCCGGTTTCCACATCCATTCCCGTAATACTTTGAATACACAGGGAATGTAAAACAAACTGGAGGCTGGCTTGACACAAGTGAATAAACCCACTGATAAGTGGTGCCTTATTAGAAAATGGTAATGTGAGGTTTTTCTTTGTTTTTTTGTTTGTTTGGTTTTTTTTTT
>NW_005187582.1:186392-195345 GCF_000239375.1 Pundamilia nyererei
GGGGGGGGGGCATTAATGGGTTGGGGGTTAGTTATCAGTATTCACTTGATTCACTTGATTATCATGTATTTGTATGGTTTCAACATTGAAATTTCAGGAACTCAACCCCGCATTGCAACACAAATTACCCATGCTAAACACCAGACACCCCAAAGTGTCGCCTGGTTCTGCTTTTAGCAGCAGTGAGTAACTTCTTTGTGTAGAGCTGTCATCATTTCCACACACAGTGTTTATGAACTTTATGAAACTAAAGCGGTTTTGTTGTGATTCCAGGTTGAGAAAATGATTTGATGGTAAAACTTTATCTACTGAGTACTAAACAGCTGTAAAGATTTTATATGTGTATTTATTACTGCTGTCAGTGTTAATCTCATTAAAATGACGTTAACGCTATAACCGCATTAACGGGGCAAATCTCTGTTAGCGCGGATCACCCCATGCGTGGGGCTGCATGGCGCTAACACTTTAACGAGCTAACTGTGCTAACGCGTTGACGCCGTGCAGCCCCACGTGGCGTTAACGTTATTTTAAGGAGATTAATTCTGAAAGCACTAGTATTTATATGTATTTATTGAGAATGTTGGTTAAAATAACTACTTTTATGGGGAAATCTATGGTTTATGTATAGCTGATATTTTGTACATTATAGTGATTGATGTAAAGCACTTGAGGGAATAATAAAGTTTGAGTCTTGTTGGTTGTCGCACATTTTTATTCACATACTATAAAACCATCTTCCTGTACAGGGAAGTGGTTTTAAGAGGTCCTTAATGGAGATCTGGGGTCCAGAGAGTTGAAGGAGTGGTAATTCTGGGTTTGTCAACTGTGAGCTGAGGGAAAATATATATGTTCTGTTTCAGAAAGAGAGTTAAGCTAAACCCCGAGTCATCTATCTGGGTAATAGACTCTGTAAACCTAAGCTACGTACTGGCAGCTTTTATTTGACAGGTTCCTCTGATTCCTGCCCTCCTTCAGGCAACTGACTGACATTTTGCAGTTTCTTATTCAGTTAATATCAAAGCAACAGTTTTATTAATCTGTGGAAATGTGTGTCTTTACAAACATAATATAATTTAGATGATTTTTATATTTAACATATTTGCCAACCGTTAACTCAAACTACAGCTGTCAGCCTCATCCACGCGCTGGAATATTTACTATACTATACTGTAGGACTCAGTTAATAAAACAAGGCTTATGGACAAACACTGATGAACCTTTAATGGGAAAACACCTCACACTCCTGACATGTTGTTTGAGAAGATGTGAACGTTTGACAGTGAAGATCGGTGTCAAATGGTAAAGAAAGCTGTACTAAATGTAGTTTAATTTGACTCTTTGATTAGTCTGGATGTGTTCCAAGCTAGGATTCAATAAAATGCTCTTAAACAATTTTGAAATTTACAATAGACAATAGTGCTCAAAGTTTGAGCTTCAACAGCTCACCCCCTGAATATCACCAAATTCCTCAGTGGATTAAACTGGAGGCTTTGCTTCATACTTAGCCATTGTCATGATGACTCATGGTGAAGCACCACTGGCGATGGCTTACAGTTAGCATCCACAAACGCCCTAACTCTGATCTGATGACGTAACACTTTTCAAAACAGACTTTTAGACAACAGGTGGAAATGTGTACTTTTCTAAAACTTACAGAGACTGTGTCTTTAAAAGAACCACCCAAAATCAATTCACTCAAAACACAAAACGGATCATATTTTAAAAATTGTTTATTGAAGCTAGTCAGATTAAAAGACACACCTATCAGTAGTAGATACCATCTTCCTCCCAAAAATACAAATTCAAAAGTTCTTTTTAAAACAAATCCCTGATTAAAAAAGAAAAAGGATCACTTGAATGGGCAGGATCTTTATAATCGACTGCTCTTAGACACTTATCACACAACTCACGAAGTATCCTATCTGCTTCTCCTGCTCTTGGAAATCTTACATATTGTTCAGATCAGTGCATTTAGTCTATTCCATAAAATCTATTGCTCTATACCGTTTGATTGCAAAGCAACAAAAAACGTGTGCAGCTTAGATTTGTAGCGTTGCACTTGGACATGCTCCTCAAAAGTGCAGGATGGGCTCATTTGGATTTAGCAAAGCCCACCCTGTTGTTGTCACGATCGAAGACTGTGTAGTACTGGCCAATGAAAACGTCTCCCAGAATCCATAGGGGCCCAGCAGGTGGAGGGATGTCCAATCCCATGAAGCCACTTAGACAAATAGTCTTCCCAGCCTGACTCTCCTAATAGGAAGACAAAGATAAAGTCAAGAACAGGTGAACATGAAACGACCATCTTTTACATAATTCAGAGAATCTGAAGCGCTCGTGAGCAGGAACGAGGAAAACAAACTGATCCCTCCTCAGACACGAAGCCAGCCCTCTGCCGGTTGTGCTAAATCCAACAAAACTGCATTTGTTTGGACTTTAATGACGCGAAACACAGTCACAGTGTTGTTTTGTCACATCAGATGGGGACGCTCTGCCGCCCTCTGCTGGAAACAGTCTCACCTGGAGGACATACTGCTCTCCAGTCAGAGTGTAGCTCTGTCCGCCTACGTTGAAGGTGATGACAGGCAGCGATGGGATCTTACTGCAGTTCACCAAGTACTAAAACACAAATTTCAACAACACTTTGTTTTGTATTGTATTTGTGTGAGTGATGTTTGAAGGATTTTATATCACAGTGTTATTCAGCAGATTAAAGGTGAGGACTGCTCTCACCTCTCCCTGGATGAGCGGGATGGCTCCGATGGCCTTCTGCAGGGCCTTGACCTCGGCAGCGGGGCCAGTGATTAGAGAGGTCCCAGTGTCTACGATGGCCTCACAGCCGCTCTTGCACAGACTCAGCTGGCTGCCAACTGTCATCCTGTCAAACACATACAAAAACATTCACGCTACACGAAGACACTCAACTAAATGTCCTAAATTTTAATCACTTTGGAAGAAGTGATTCAAACACGTACTGACTGAAACTCCTTCAGACTGACCTGTTTGACCAATTTGTGTTCATTTGCTGTCCAACATATTTCAGACTTCAGGTACTGATGCAACTGTTTTAATAACCATTAATTCAATATGGGATGCAGGGGGCTAAACTCTGTCATAGCTTACATGAAAGTTAATTTCAATTTCGGTGGGTTTTTGGTGATCAAGCTGGGCCACCAGATATCTCGTTCTGTCCAAACAAGAACTAAAAATCAAAGATTAAACTTCTGATGATGATGATGCAAAACAAAGCAAAGCAGTGAATCTTCAGACATGAGACCAGAAATGCTTGCTTAGCAGTGCCTAAATTAAACAGTATTGTAATGGTTAATCCCCCCACATGTGCTAACTGATGCTAAAATAGAATTATGTTTTAGTACTTGAATGTTACGCTTGATTCATTTCTGACATCTGGAAGCAGTCCAATGTGCCACATATGAAAACATGAATTTCAGTAGTTTTTAAACACGGTTTTCTTGTTTTTAACGACAGGTGGTCTGATAAGTTTGTTAAACACTCGATAAACATTTTTCAGGTGAATGTTTTATGCATCGCTTCAGAAATTAAGCACGTATGAGTACGATATCTGAGCCTTTACCCATCCATGTGGACCTGCCAGTAGGCCTGCCGGCTGATGTTGGCATAGTGGAAGTCACCGTCGTAGTATTTGGGGTCGGTCCCTCCCAGGAGCAGCTCACCACCAGGTTCTGTGTCAGGGTTCCTGATGAACAGCAAGCTTTGATATTAGCACCTGCCCAAGTGTTTGTCTGAAAACACTTAATCTTAAAGGGAGAAACAGTCGTGTGATTTTCTTGTTATGTAAGAGATTATCCATTCAGACCTTCAGCAGCATACAAAACACTCAGTTAAACACAGCAACTATAAAACAAATAGCAAAAGTACCAAAAACCTGGCACTGACATTACCCACAAGGCTCACTGCTTCACTAAAAACACTTGTTTGTCCATCTTGGTCTTTTACAGCTGTGTCCCGTTCACACTAACCAGCAACACGTCAACATAAGGTTAGAAAACATGAACTCTGAGCAGGTCACTCTGCAGCCCAACACTCTGAGCTTGAGCTTAGAAACGGCTGCTCTCACCTGTTCAGGTAGAAGGAAAAGACGTTCTTCTCCACCTTCTTCTGGTTCATGATGTTGTCAAACACCGGAACCACCCCATCCACGGAGATGCGCGGGTAGGCCATGCCGAGGATCCCGTCGAACTTTGCTGCGATGAAAGCGACGCCGGGTTGCTTGATGGCCTCTCCAAAGATCTGTTTTTCTATTGATATGTCTCCAATCTGAAAGAGCAGGACGAATAATTAGAAGGAACTGACTCCGACTATACACTAATGTGGGACTGCTGAAACTTACAGTGCATGTATCCTGACTGAGGTAGCCCGACAAACTGCCAGATCCATACTGAATGGCAAAGGAAGTTCCATTCTTCACATATGTGCTGGATTTTGCAGAATTATATTTGTGGTGAAGCCCTGAGAAACAAAAACACACATTTTAATCCGTCTCTGTAATCTGTGCTTTGTTTGTTCAAACAAATCTTCTTGTGTGATCACAGGTAATCTGATTCTGCACGGCAACGCCATGAACGCCTTGTGTTTTGGAGCTGATAACTTACAGCATGCTATGTCGAAGAAAGAGCAGTGAACAGAGGGCACCCATAGGTTGGAGGAACCCGTGTCAAACACCACGGTAAACTTCTGAGGAGGGGTTCCCAGGGTAATCTCGCCATAATACTGGGCCTGGATGGAAAAGGAAGAAATCGATCAGTTAGCTGAGCTGAAAGAAGAACTATGCAGCTGATCTTCTGTTATAGTAACCTAAAGAGGACCAGGTCTACAACAAAGTCTCATCGTACATGTAAAAGTGAGCCAGCCTGTTTTTACGTCTGTCAGTATCAGCACATGTTATTAGGACGCAGGTCAAATAAGAAGTGAGTCATAGCAGTAAATCAGCTGCTACACAAAAGAAATGACTACCCCATAAATTCAGGACATGAAGCAAACTTCCATTTCATGTGACACAAAATCTCTCAGATCGAAACCTTCATTGCAAAATAGTGTCGACATTTCTGCCCAGTCACTGCAGTCACACAACGCTTCCTTTTTCTGAGCAAAATGTAGAAGTCACGTTCCTTTGATTGCTCCAGTGATTGATTTTGGCTGTTCACAGTTTAGGTTTGTCTGTGAAGACTCTCACGTTTCAGCCTTGCAGGGACACAAATGTCAAACTATGATGGAAAAGCAGCAGGAATACTAAAACTCATGAGCAGCAGTTTTCTTATGATAGATAACAAGAAGACAATTAATAATTTCACTTTTGGTTTGATTATATAAAAGAAAAACCATTTAAACCTCCCTGTTTTCTGGGTAGATTAGGCTGAAACTAATACAGAGCAACTGTCATGTTATAGATTCGTCCTGTTATAACGGTTATTATTAGCTTTAGTTTTTGTTTAAACCTTGATGTTTTTGGTCTACTCAAAATTGTAAGTCTGGTTTTTGTGTCTCTTTATAACCTATAAAAGCTGACTGAGTATTTGAAGACAAAAGAACTGATTCCACGATGTGTTGAGTAAAACAGTGCTAACCAGTCTTCTGTAGGCTCATTAGGATCCTGCAGCTTCCAGATCAATGAGTCAGCTGTCAGATAGTCCCTGTTCCTCTTGTGTCTCTCAGTCTCTCACTGTGAATCAGCCTTGTTAAAAAATATAATGTGTTTGCTGGGAATGACTCTGCCTGACAGACGAGCCTATTTTTCCAAACTGCTGGAGGATTTACAGAGGAAGGCTGAGGCAGCCACAGCACAAGAAGACCTTTGTTGTGGCTCTCCCTGCGAGGGTTTTAAACTTGTGAAAAGTGCATTAAGGAAAGTGAAGACTTTAAGGTTGCCAGTTTGGAGAGTGACGCTTACATCAAGGTAGTTCTTAAGGGTTTCTGGAGTGGGTCCGTTACTCGAGGGGAAGCCAAAGTTGTACTTAAGGGAGTGTTTGTCAGCCACAAGCTCCTTGATTCCTTTCCCCGAGTCGGTCAATTCACGTCTGATGGAACGGAATTTCTTTAAGGGAATTCTGAAAAGAGGAAAACAAAATTAGACTGCTCTGTTCATTTGCAGTGACATAACACAAGTCTGAATGCCTGCATCTGTGATCTGCAGAAATGTAACATTTCGTGTTCAGTTGGTTCAGAAAGTGTGGCGACACGTTTAGAAGCACACCAAAGCTTTAGCCTCCCTGTGAGCTTAGCCGTGAAGGCAGCTACCTCCTGGGCCTCCTGAAAAACTCCAGTTTCTGCCTTCACAAAAGATTTACATAAGTTCCTTTTTTTAAATCAAAAGAATAAATCACTCATTATGATTTTGTTAATTACTAACATTAGGGGTGAAGCCACTTTCCCCAGTGCCAGCACTATAAGCTGTAGCCAGTAACTGTGTGCTGTGGCCTCACCTCTGCAAATTCAAGCCCCTGAACTGCACCTGTTGCCTGTATTTGTGCTCTTGGAGTATTTTCTACATTTTCATGGAAACTCTGTGCTTCAGTTTTGGTGAGCGATATTAGTTCAACTATTAATCCATTACTTAGCGTTAATTACCAGAGAGCGTTACATCAGTACAACACGACTGTACTGATGTACAGTCGATGTTGTGTGGGGTCGAACACAACATCGACCCCACCCTCAGGTCGATGTTGTGTTCACTTTTAACAGTGAAGCTCAACCTTCTCTGCTCACACTGCACAACCACAAACAACCTGCCCAGTGACAATTTTAAAAGTACGTCTTCTATCAAGTTTAAACCACGGGGAAAAAAAGAGAAAATCTTCAGTCCACTGAGTTTCCTTTGTGAAATATTAACACATTTTAATACTAACGCCTCGCAGATAAGGAAGTAGCAAGTGGGCCACATCTTATCTACAAAATGTTCTGCAACAGGGCTGCAAAAATGTGCACCACCCATAAGGCAAGCATGACATGATCAACTTTAAAAAATATTTCTTCTGCCCTCTTGAAATGAAAATGCTAGTAGGGTTCATTGCTTCTGTAAATGTAAACTAGGCGTAAACCCTTCTACTGAAAGTCCCTCTATTTTACTGTAGCTATGCAGGAAACAAACATGTGACCCAAAGGCTTCAGGAAACACTAATCACCATCTTACTGCTACGCTTAAAACCAAGACGTACAACAAAATCCCATACTGAGTTTTTAATGTTCATCTGACAATTAATTACCAACAACAGAAAATCTGAGAAAGTCAGAAAACAGGCTGTCGATTAACTCTACTCAGAATCTGAGCCCTGCTTAATTTAATGTATAATTTAAAATGGATAAAAGTAATTCTTCTCAATCTAAATATTCCAAATATTCCTTTATACTACGTATTAAATACATGTGACTTCACCTATCACATATAATTCTTCCATGTTAGCCCTAATTTAGGTCTAAATTCACACTCAGTAATAATGTCTTATTATTATTATTCCTACATTTATTCCTATTAACGACAATGGTACTAATATTAGTAGCAGTAATAGATGTGGTAGTAAGTATAAAGGAGGGACCGAGAAATTCGATTTTCATAAATACCAAAACCTGTTTTAATACTGAACTAGTGGGCTTACTTTGTTCTTCAACTCACGTCTGGGATCATGATTTTATGGCAGTAGTTGTTACTGAATAGGATTGTAAATATATTTCTTTCAGCATTCCTTCATACCGGCACCTCCCTCCCTATATATTCATCTATAGATCTGTTTGTGTTATAAATATAGTTTTCGTGTCTGTCTGCGCATGTCTGTTCAGCACTTATACACTTATTATTATTAGACCCAAAGTAAACACAAAGACATTTAACTTCACTGTGGCGCTTTTATTGCTCCCAGGCAGGAAGAAAAACACCTGTAACAGGCACAGTCCGCACAGTAGGCGTTTTGACATGTTAGTGCAGATAAAGCTCAGGTGTATTAATTACAGTTGTTTTCAATTTGAGAGCCTTCTACACGCCATGTTGTTCTACCGGCCAACCTAGTTTACTTTACCCGACGAAAGTGAGCCATAATAAATGATTAATTGCGTCTGGATTTTCTGGAAGCGTCTTTGCTTTCCGCTGATAAACAGCTGTGTGTTTGGACGACGGGGGGCACAAGTCACAAGACCAACAGACAAAGAGAATACCATGAGCACACGGGAGACGATGCGGGCTTGTTAGCTAAAACAAGCTGAATAAATGTAAGAATAAAGCTGGCTGCCTGCTACCAAAAACAGCTCCTATGAAGCACAGCCTGACTGTCGCGTATTGCAGTGTTATTCATGGTAAGTTGCATTACAGACGAGCTAGCAGTGAGTCCAGCCGAAATAACAGGAGGCTAACAAACGGAATATTTCCCTTACCGCACCAAGGCGTCGTTAGTCAAGGCTAACGCTGCGATGACAAACAGGAATAAGGACCTCATTGTAACGGCTGGAAAATCACAGAAACACACTCCACAACAATGACTGAGCACTTCGCCTTGTTGACCACAAACAGCCGACTTTTATCAGCTGACGGTAGTCACCTGCCCAAAAATGAAGTCACTTCCGGTTTTTTTCCGGCTTGTCAGCGGAAGTAGAAAGTTTTAATTTTTAGAGAACCGGCTCCTTCGGCTCCAAACCGACTCTTCAGGTTGTTTTGTTGCTTTAATTAATTAATTATTAACAATAATATAAAATTATGCACAAAAGGAATTACTAATGTAAAAAAAACCCGTGGTTTTATTTATATATGTTTATATCTAAATATATACAGTGGTCCCTAGAGACAAAACACGTACAAACTCAAAAACACATTTCTAGCGTTAACTGAACTTCCAAAACAGCTGCCTAGATCCCTTAAATTACACAGTTGGAAGCATATGTGTGTTGTTTGTGTATTTATACACAAGCACTCATGTATATTCAAATAATT
>NW_005187582.1:196540-203784 GCF_000239375.1 Pundamilia nyererei
AAAAAAAAAAAAAAAAAAAAGTGTAACTACCGCCCCTCCCCCCTCTGCTCAGCGCAAAGCAGAAGGCTCGCGTGCGGAGTGAAGCGGGGAAAAATGCGGAGTGAAGCGGGGAAAAAAGTGCGAGAAAGAGGGTGAGAGAAAGAGAAAAAACAACCCATGGCTCTTGATAAGGAGCCGGCTCGCGTCATTCACTTCAAAGAGTCAGCTCTAAGAGCCGTTTCGTTCGCGACCGACACTTCACTAGTAAGTACTGAAAGGATTAGCCGAGTGTAATATATTGACTTTTTGGTGTTAATTACTCATTAAGCACAATTTTACAAAAAATTGTAATTTAACCTTACATTGTGCTAGTCCTTTTAAGCATATCAGTTCACATCTTTACAGAAGCCATTCAAACATTAAGAAATAATCAGACCTTTACTTTCAAACAAAAGGTTTTACAGTTTGTGAATGCTGATGGTCAATCACTGCTTTTTGAGCAATCAGACCATGAACCAGTCCTCTGACTGTTGGAACGTGTCACAAGACCCAACATGAAACCACTTCTGCATATGTGTTGTAGAGTCGGCATTGTTTTTCCCTCAAAAATGTGTTAAGGTGCTTTTATATAAAAAGTGATATGAACAGTACTCTTGGAAGTCACATGCTAATAGTTTTTTGTTTCAATCTACAATCACAAAAAATCTCTTTTGGCAAAACCTTTGAAAACAAATCAAAACTGTTTTGTGCTCAAAAGCACTTGGTGGTGTCACTGCCTCCACACAGCTAGTAAAACTAACACTACTGAGCATTCATTTACACACTACATATTACAATATACAATTTAAAACGCAGTGTTCAGCACATGCAATGCAGGATTGCCAACTTCACATGGCTGTCTTCTAATTGTACAAAACATTTACAAAATTATTTGCAGAATTTCTGAAAAGATTCAACAAGTTTGTAACAAAGATCCTGCTAAAACAAAGTTGTTCATTTTTTCCAAATTAATTATTCCATTCACATATTGAATCATTTCCATCCATCAGTTGTACAGTTGACCATATGTGTTTTTCTTTTCCAGTCTTTCATCAATAAAGATTTAAATGAGTGAATTTTTCCCAAGGGTGTGAGTGTGTTATCGGTTTCGTATGTTTGTCTGTTTGTTAGCAATCCAGTGTCCAGTTTTCAAGATATTTCAAATCTTGTGTGATAGCAGATAACAACAATAATAGCAATGACAGCTTAAGTTGATTTAATTCTGGTGAGGTCAAGGTCACATTAAATATGAAAATTAGTAAAAACTTTATGTTACCCACAGTTTGTTATTAATTGTCTTCAAACAGTATACTAGGCCGTGGGGGGCATAAGTACCCAGGCTGGCTAAGCATTTGACCTTGACCTTCACTGTTAGTGCCCAGGGTCAAAGTTGACCTTGGAAAAAAAAATCAAGAAAGCTTATTAAATAATATGTCATATGAAAGAACATGAAGCGGGCTGTACAACAAATTTTTATTTTTTCTGTATGACTCCCTACAACGTCACAGTTTCACAATAACAGGCTGACATCATCATACTGTAATAAAAGTATGAAGCAGCATCAAAGTTTTTTTTATCACTTTTACATTATTTCATAGTCATATTAATCATAGTAAATGTATTTTGTTTTCACTACAGTTCAGACAGGCAACAAGTAAATTACGCTGGTATCAGATTTTTACATTCTGCACAACACCAAATAATCCTTCACAAATAAATTATATATTGGAAAAATTAATTTTTCTCAATTTTATCTCCAAATGCATCACTCTCTTTAATTTCTTAGTTTATTTATAGCTGAACAATAAAGTGAAATATTTTTTTCATAGTTTATTACAGGACTGACATTTCTGAAGGCTTTTGTTATAATTTATTTATTCTTTTGTAATAATAGAAATCTATTGGACACTGGCACAAACACTTATACATTTTTCTGCCTTGCAAATCATTTTATCCTCGGTCTCAGTCTGTCGCTTGAGACGTGACACATTAAATCCTTTACTGAAGGTCATTGTTGTGTCAGCTGGAGAATAGGGGCTTAGTGGGATTCCTGTAATGCCGACGTTTGGCAGCTAGTGGCTTCCTCTCCCCACAAATCACAGACCATCCAGCGTCTGCTCTCCCTCTGTGTGAAATCAAACCTTGCTGATGAGCTATTTTAAGATCACACAGACACAGACAGGCTCTTTCTTCTTGTCTAACATAGTTGCAGCACATAGTAACAAAGAAAATCCAACATGTAGAAAATGTTACAGCACATAGTGAGCCTTATTTATCATAACCAACACTGTGTCCTTCTCATTTAATAAAGCTGCTAGGAAGATCTTACGACATTATCATACTACATCAACTATAAGAAGTAGTCTTATTATTGTAGGGTCTCCCTTACAATATAAAGCACCTTGAGGCGACTGTTGTTGTGAGTTGGCGCTGTCTATATGTAATTGAACTGAATTGAAAAATAGTCTTTTGCAATGCAAGATGTAATCTACATAAAATCTGTGAATGTTTCAGAACTCCTGTAAATAATGTTAGATGATATTAAAGGTCAAACAGAAATAATGAAAAATTCTGTGAACTATAATTTTTAACTGATAACACGACTCGCTTCTCAAATGGGAGGATTTCAGTGGCATGTCACCCCAGAGTAAGATGACGATTTCTATCTTCATTTGTTAGAGCAGCTGGAGAGCGCTTGAGAGAAACTGTAACTGCATTACTCCCAACATTTTATACACCAAATCCTTCATTTATAAACAAATGTAAAACTTCATTTTGAAATGACTTTTTATCCGAGTTTGAAAAAAACAAACGGATTCAGACACAAGTCTGAGTTGTCCTGCGCATGTGTCTTGCATTTTGCATGCGACAGTCTGCAGAGCGTTACGCTGGTATTATACTGTAAACATTTAATAACAGCACAGCTGTTGTGCAGTCAGAGCAGCACAACAGTTGTGCTGTACGTCTGCTTTGGTCTCTATTTGGAATGTTACCATGTTACCATTTTGCCATGAACACTGTTGTTACAAAGTAAGGAAGTACTGCTGCTGTGTTGTTGTATGACAGCTGGATCCTTCAGTGTTTCAGCTCTTATGGTTTTGTGCTTTCAATCTATATCAATCATTTAGATTGGGCTGAAGTCATTCACAATACAATAGACCACTGGTGCATAACTCTTATATCTCCTCTCCTGCCGTTCCTGCAGTTTCCTTTTCTTTCTTTCTATCTTGGTCTGTGCTTGATTACAGGATTGCAGGTGTGCACTACAGCCTGAACAGCAGCAGTGGCAGCTACTTCTACAATCAATTCTCTTTGAATTGTTCTGCCCCACCGCCTCATCTTTGCCAGAACGTAGTCTCTGCTGTAGCAGTCAGTTATGGGTCTAGCCTTTTGTCAATTATGCTGATACTATTTTGCAATGCTGGCAGTATCCATGCCTAACAGGCCCTGATTCCACACTTCTTGGAAACCCTGCTTGGCACACCTCTCCTTTCCCCCCTTTAGCCTAAGACCTGTAGTTATACAATTTTCTCTAGTCTAACGGAGGTTTAGTGGTTCTGATTTTGATCCTTTGCTTCTTTATAGCATGTCTAAAAACAGACGTTTTTCTCCCAGAGCAATGGACATTTTCCTGAATTAAACCAATCTGCTATCGGAGACTTTGGTCTTTAAATGTCATGGCAGCGAGTGTCTGCCAGATGTCATAAAGACACCCTCAGCAGGGGTCCTCAATCCAATAATTTACACCAGACTATCAAGTGCCATCTTCCTGCTGATGTTTAGCATACTGCTCAATTGTAAATATTATGCTGTTTATGTATTTCTGAGCCAAGGCCAAGTTTTTGTGTTGTCTTTGAGGTTAAACAGCATTAAAACTTTTTTTGTTGTTGTAATTCTTGGAACTTCAAACACAGTGGCACTTCCAAGAATGTGAAAGAAACTTTTCTACTACACTGACTGTGATTGCAGATTTCAGCACCAGCACGAGATGTCAGCATCTATTTCCAAGATATTGTGGAGTTACTTCAGGGGAGCTGCATGTCTATAATAATCGTGATGACTGAACATGACTGATAAATGTACTCGCTGACACATTGGCCTTAACACTTTCATGGGGTCGCATTTACACCCAACAGGCTGTGTTATTTGTGTTTTTTCAGTAAAATGCATGAGGAAATACCCCACTTTAACTTGAAGATTTAAGATTGGGTGGGCCCTGTGGGATGTTCTGTTCTTTAAGTGGGATGCAGCACGCTTGACTTTGGGAATGGTGAGTTCATCATATACAGTGGCTTACAAAAGTATTCGGCCCCCTTGAACTTTTCCACATTTTGTCACATTACAGCCACAAACATGAATCAATTATATTGGAATTCCACGTGAAAGACCAACACAAAGTGGTGTACACGGGAGAAGAGGAACGAAAATCATACATGATTCCAAACATTTTTTACGAATAAATAACTTAACAGTGGGGTGTGCGTAATTATTCAACCCCTTTGGTCTGAGTGCAGTCAGTTGCACATAGACATTGCCTGATGAGTGCTAATGACTAAATAGAGTGCACCTGTGTGTAATCTAATGTCAGTACAAATACAGCTGCTCTGTGACGGCCTCAGAGGTTGTCTAAGAGAATATTGGGAGCAACAACACCATGAAGTCCAAAGAACACACCAGACTGGTCAGGGATAAAGTTATTGAGAAATCTAAACCAGGCTTAGGCTACAAAAAGCAATCATTCAGCAATGTTCAAGCAATCATTCAGAAATGGAAGGAGTATGGCACAACTGCAAATCTACAAAGACAAGGCCGTCCACCTAAACTCACAGGCCTAACAGGGAGAGCGCTGATCAGAAATGCAGCCAAGAGGCCCATGGTGACTCTGGACGAGCTGCAGAGATCTACAGCTCAGGTGGGGGAATCTGTCCATAGGACAACTATTAGTCGTGCACTGCACAAAGTTGGCCTTTATGGAAGAGTGGCAAGAAGAAAGCCATTGTTAACAGAAACCATAAGAAGTCCTGTTTGCAGTTTGCCACAAGCCATGTGGGGGACACAGCAAACATGTGGAAGAAGGTGCTCAGATGAGACCAAAATGGAACTTTTTGGCTAAAATGCAAAATGCTATGTGTGGTGGAAAACTAACACTGCACATCACTCTGAACACACCATCCCCACTGTCAAATATGGTGGTGGCAGCATCATGCTCTGGGGGTGCTTCTCTTCAGCAGGGACAGGGAAGCTGGTCAGAGTTGATGGGAAGATGGATGGAGCCAAATACAGGGCAATCTTGGAAGAAAACCTCTTGGAGTCTGCAGAAGACTTGAGACTGGGGCGGAGGTTCACCTTCCAGCAGGACAACGACCCTAAACATAAAGCCAGGGCAACAATGGGATGGTTTAAAACAAAACATATCCATGTGTTAGAATGGCCCAGTCAAAGTCCAGATCTAAATCCAATCGAGAATCTGTGGCAAGATCTGAAAACTGCTGTTCACAAACACTGTCCATCTAATCTGACTGAGCTGGAGCTGTTTTGCAAAGAAGAATGGGCAAAGATTTCAGTCTGTAGATGTTCAAAGCTGGTAGAGACAGACCCTAAAAGACTGGCAGCTGGAATTGCAGCAAAAGGTGGTTCTACAAAGTATTGACTCAGGGGGCTGAATAATTACGCACACCCCACTTTGCAGTTATTTATTTGTAAAAAATGTTTGGAATCATATATGATTTTCATTCCTCTTCTCCCGTGTACACCACTTTGTGTTGGTCTTTCACGTGGAATTCCAATATAATTGATTCATGTTTGTGGCTGTAATGTGACAACATGTGGAAAAGTTCAAGGGGGTCGAATACTTTTGCAAGCCACTGTATATGTGAAGTAGACAAAGTCAGACAGAGACCAAAGAGAAACCTTTTAAATGGAACGAGTCATCACTGAAACTTGCAACAAAGACTGTTTAATATTGTCAGCATTTCTGAATGTTCCACGCAGGCAAATCATGTGATTCCAAACTGCAAAAATGACTTCCTGTTCTCAGGGTTGAGGGAAAGGTCTGGAAAATCACGAGAAAACGTGATAAAACAAAGCAACAAAGAGGAACGTGGGTCTTAAGTTGAAACTAACCAACATGCATGAGACTCTATGAACAAACATGATTGCAACAGCATGCTTGTGCTTAATTGCTGATTGACCTGTGTGAGTCACTCTGCTTGTGGCTAATACGTAAAAGTAAGTACGCACAGAGTGCACACAAACTGATTCACACATCAACAAACTTTTTTACCAAGGTAAAGCCTTCGGTGCCTGCAGCCAAACCAGAGCGTTGGCTGCTTTGCTCCAGTTTAAAGACGTGTTAATGCTGCAGCATGTAGTTACAGTTCACAGAGATGTGATAACAGCTTCTAGAAGGCTCTGTTCTATGAGTGGGTCTCACAGTGGCAAGCTCTCAGTTCTTTATTTTAAGTCATCACATAAAAACAAATCTGCCAGCAGATGGACAGAAAACAAAGTGAACTGGCCAGAGACGGAGTGACTGAGTAATGAAGCACAACTGAGTGGAACACAGGAAGTTTGGCTGTGGAGTCAAACATTCAGTGGCTGGGATCTGGGACAACAACCTATAAATACACACAGAATGTTTGCACAGTGAAAATGTTATAGGCACTAAAAGAAAAGTGAGAATGCTTTCATAAATAATGCAAGGATTATCTTTTACTGTGAAGTAAACAGAAAACGTTGTGGAATTAATATTTGACTAGAGATCTTTTGCCTTTAAAGCAGCACCAGCGCTCCTGGATACTTCGAGGTATCTGGCAGACAACTTGTTCCAGCACCTAGGAAGACACATCTGTTGTGGATTTAGGCCATCCCACTGTCTCCTGTAATCCAAGAATGACTCCATAATGCAGACATAAGGTCAAAACTTTAGACTTTTTTGGATTGTTTGTGAACCTTTTTAAGTGAGTTTAAGTCTAAGTTTAGGCTGTGATTAGTATGTTTTGAAATGTGGTGGGTCTGTTTAGGACCATTTTTGGAAAACTTCTGTCATCCGTGTTTTGCATATCTACACAGCAAATCCAGCATGTCCAAATTAACACTGTCGGATTTGATTTCAACACTACTAAAGTGTCTATATGGGTCCACACCAGAGAGTGTTAATTTAACTCTTTTTGGAGAGTTGGTACGTTAACTCTGATTTAGTGTTAAACACCAAATCTGTCTGGAGT
>NW_005187582.1:208259-234286 GCF_000239375.1 Pundamilia nyererei
ACCCTGGGGCGCACTGACAGAGGCGAGGCTGCCGGACACTGGCGCCACCGGGCCCTCTGACCACCACCAGTAGGCAACGGGTGAAGTGTCTTGCCCAAGGGCACAACGATCAAGACTGTCCAAGCTGGGGCTCGAACCGGCAACCTTCCGATTACAAGGCGAACTCCCAACTCTTGAGCCACGATCGCCCCACGATCGCAATAAGGTTATCATTGTTAGTTTGCATATTATGACTAAGTCTTGGGGCAGGTAAGTGCTCAAAACCCAATTTCCCAAACTGCACTAAAACCCAAAAGTTTAAAATGCCCGAGGCTGATTAGTCAGATGTAATGATGTTCCTACCTGTGACTAGGGATGGGTATTTAAGAACCGGTTCGCACTGTTTGAATTCCTTGGAATTGTTTGCCATTTTTGCAAACGATTCCCTTATCGATTCCAGTTGCCCCGAATGACGTCACCACATTGCAGAGCGTCATTTACCTGGCAGGAAACATGGCGGCTCAAACGCTCAAAATTTGATTATACTTTACGAGAACGGATGACAACAGGGCAACTTGCAATACTTGCAAAGTAGATATTTCATTTAAGGGAGGAAACACTACGAATATGCAAAAGCATTTGCTCACAAAACACACGATGACCTTAAATGAATGTCGTGTTTTTAATTCTGCTCTGGACTCGTGAATCTCAACCCAGCAGCAGCGGTAACGTTTGCACCAGGGGCGAATCTAGGATCAGAGCTTTGGGGGTGCTGAGCACCCAGAGAGCTGCCCAGCCAGGCAAGATAAACTTTACTCGTCACGATGAGACTTCTTCCCCGTCTCTGTCAGTCCCTGCATCCTTAAATGTCTTCCGAGTTCTCTCTGACTGTCTCCTTGGTGCATTTAAACCCCTGTTCCTCCCTGTCCTCATCGTCTGTTGTCTTCATCTCCATTATCAGTCATCATAATTTTACCATCTCTGTGCAAGTCTGCAAATTTCTTTATTAAATCATAAGATTCTTAAATTTATCAAGTCTCTCTGTGCCTGGGTCCTCATCACAAAACATGACATCACTGTTTTGTACATTTTAACACAATTTAATCCCACATTTGTGAAAGAAAAGCAAAACACTTTTTTAAAGTCTGTAATAAAACCATCAAATCTGATAAAGGTTATTTAAATGCTGCAGAAGAAGAATGGATTGGAATAAAAAAAAAATACATATCCTAACCTTAATTACTGCGGGAGAATAATGAATGATGCTCATAGTGAGTAAGAAGTAAACTGAGTGCATTTTTTGGACAGAGATTCACTTTTAATGTGTATGTATGATATAATACAGATACATAAAAATACACTCCAAAAACAGAGTCCTTGAAACGTACAAAATATTATTACAAAATTTAAAAAAATTGAGACACCTTTGAATTAAAAATTAGAAAACGTACATGTAAAAGAAAGAAAGCAGGACTTCAACTGTGGCCCCTGGCGTGGGGAGCAAAATGACCTAGAATCTCTGAACCTACACAGAGAAAAGACTGAAAACATAACCAGCACCTCATTTTGATTTGGAACAGTTTGGTCTGCACAGAAAACTTGACCTGAACACATCCATCACTTTGAAATGTTCTCAATTCAAAGACTGGAAAGGTTCAATATGACTGAAGTAAACTATCAAGTCAGGTCTTTGGATGGCTATACAAACTGGGATGGCTCGAATAAAAGCTTTCATGGGGTATGATGGATAGGATACCTCCCCCCCCCCCAAAGAATTAAACCAGTTATATTTCAATAGGTACTCTTTTCTAGATACGGCAGCAGCCTTACTATGTGCTGCTCAACACCGGCCTTTTTCAAATAGCTCTCCTTTTAACAGCATCACTTGCTGAATTTCTGACAGAAATTTAATAAGCTTTTATCTGACTGCTTAATAATGAGGACGTTGATTAAGAGCACCAGGCAAACCAATTAATGACCCTGTCAGAGTTTATCAAAAACACGTGAACTACAAAATGATTTCGTTTTATGTCACTTTTGAGTTTTTCTCTATCAAAATCAGCCATCAACTCATGATCGCTAAACATGTCATGTTTCTTAACCAAGAGCTTTGAGGGCATCGATGTAACCACAAAATTAATTCACACAATTACAAGATTCATAGTATTACAGGAGGGGAAGAGTGACATGTGTTGTCAGAGAGTATTGCACTATTATTTTTTTATATCAATGCTGTGACTTCCTAGATACAGCTATCAACATTTCCAGATGGCCAAATCTCTTCTTGAAAACGTATTTGTTATCGGATCGAGAATGAAGAGGGGGGGATTGTAAACGCAGATATCTGAATCCTCTGCAGGCTGACAGCTCAGTAAAGCATCCACGCGT
This sequence comes from Pundamilia nyererei, assembly GCF_000239375.1. Taxonomy (NCBI): domain Eukaryota; kingdom Metazoa; phylum Chordata; class Actinopteri; order Cichliformes; family Cichlidae; genus Pundamilia; species Pundamilia nyererei. Next base: position 210,627 of record NW_005187582.1, read on the forward strand.
CCACTGGACAAGCCTATCATTCAGAACATACGGACAACTTAATGCTCTTGTAGCTTTTCTGAGCCAAAGCCCTGCAGTTAAGCTCTGGTGAAAAGCCTGAAATCAGCTTATTTATGATATGTCGAACAATAAAGGTGCACATGTGCATATTCTTTAAGCTACGTGCCAGATGCAGGTAAAGTATAAGGATAATACTGGTTGATAATTATTACTGTAAAACATGTGTTGCTATTTGAGACATTATTGGAGGATGTACAAACACAGTGTAAAAATGCATGCCCATCCAGGTTTCAAGCTCCAGTCAGTTGTTCTAAAAACAGTAATGACGCCCGATGGAGGAAATGGCTGATCCATAGAGGCAGGAATCTGCTACAGCTGACAGCACCCAAGTCGCAGACTCTGCAAAGGAACCCTGGAGAGTGATGGCAGGACGTAAGATGCAAGCTGGGACAGCATAAACAGAGAGACACATCCAAGTGAATGGGATGGTCTACAGGAACATCTGTGCGACATATGGACCAGAAGTCCCCAACCATGAGTCCTGATGGGAGACACCATCGAGGGTGGTTTAGGACAATAGGGCTAAGGTTCTATAGGACTTCCAGGAAGACACGCAACAGCTGGCCAATCAACCAGATGGATTTGGGTTTTTTTGTGTGTTTATTTCCTTTACTGAAAAAAATCTGTCTTTGCAGAAGTGTCCTCAGGGTGTAGTACAAAAAGATGTGACCAGCCAAGCATTTAACAGTCGTGCATTAATATTACTTATAGATATGTATTTAATGTGTAACAAAGTAAGAATTGTTACAATGTGTCTCTGTGACTGTCGCCTTTCCCACCTGACTGAAGTGACTCCTGGTCCACAGAGAATTACTGTAATACTCTCGGGCAGACTCTGGTGCATGCTGGTCTGTCTTTGGTGTGACATTTGGATTTCTTAGTGGAAAGTGAGCTGACCCTCACCTTCTGTGGTAGCTTTGCTTGTTGCTTTTGGATCAGAGAGATTCTCTGACATGTTGACAGCTTCTTGCATTTCAGCCATGGTTTCTGTCACTCAGGTTCCCCTGTACATACAGAATGGATTGCATTTAGATGTAGATCTGTTGTTGTCCTGAACATTGTGCAGAACTTTCCACACTGACTGATTGAACACGCTCGCTCACTGATTCAAAGTTAAGACTCCGAGATTATGCATGAGAAGCATTAAAAGCAGAAAGATTACATGTGAACAGTTTAAATTAAAGTGCATTTTCTGTCCCTCTGGTTATAAATTCTCCTCTCCTGACTGCATCTGCTTTAACACAAAGCAAAGCACCACAGCTGGTACTTGAAAATGTTCCAGTCTATTTGATGCTATTTGAGACTGTGCATGTTTTAAGTCTGGTTTGTTTGGTTTACACAAACCTTTCTTTGCCTCCTGCTCTCACTGTTACACCTGTAGTGTAGTCATTTAGCGACTAATAAAGGCCAGTAAAACAAACTTTAATATGATGGTATAAGTGTACTCACAAATGTCTGTCGTTCATTCTCTCTCTTTAAATGTCTCCATGACAACCATTCTATAATGCACTGAAACCATATTTGTCTTGTTTTGGTCTTGCATGTGACTTAAATTGCTTTTCACCGATTCCATAAGAAGCATGGGCTCAATGGGATCTCACTCTCAATCTGGGACCATATTGACAACAGAAACTGCTTTAAAACAAAGCTGAAATCAGAAGGATGTTTCCTTTGAGGCGACGTTACAGCCCACAGTGCAATTTGCCACTTGTTCAGCCCCCTTTTCTTTCTCTGCCTGACCTTTTTCTCTAATGTCTGCATTTCAGGAGCAACAAGAAGTACTCAGAGAGTGCAAACCTCTGCCAAGGCAGCTCATTCTCTGGCAGCATTTACTTTTAAGGGAATCGTACTTTGTAAATCTTCATTTTGTTTTTTTTGTTCTTTTTCAATGTTCTTGAAGGCGTTTGCAGTAAAAACAAGTGGAAAATGCAAACTCGTTGTTTGTCCCATTGAAACCTGCTTTAATAGACCTGAAATAATTGGCAGATGTGAAATATAACAGTACTGTATTTTTCAGACCATAAGCAAAACAAAACAGTCAGATAAGTTAAACTTTACTCATTCTGTTGTTGTAGTATATTAATGACTAACCTCGTATTGTGGATAGATTATCTCAGTTGTTCTCTTGACTGAAGTTTGGTCCGTTTACAGCATCCTGCCATGTGATTGCATTTGTCTCTGACCATCAGGAACCCTCACGTTAACTTTTATCAAGGGGAAAAAAATTAATTGTTCATCCTCCAGCTTCACTGTTTATGTTATGCTAACATAGCTGTGTAGCTAGCACATCATTATATACCAGCTAGCCTAACCTCAGTAACCCTACAAACATCACTGCTATTTAGTTTTCTGTCTTCATTTATGTTGGAAGTGATAGCAGAGCTGTATGTTTGAATTTTTCAGAAATCTCTCAGTCAGGACATGCTATATCACGTTTAGGTGGAAACTAGTGAGCTAACTTCCTGTTAACTTCTAACGCCGTTAAATTTAATAACTCCTGTTTTAATGGATGCCTGGATGTTAAACTTCATAGTTACACCTGGTAAAGCAGCAACGCTGATCATTTTATTAAAGATGAAAGAATTTAGACAGTTTTTAACTCTCAGTGATGCTGCAGTGTTCGTTTGACTTTGGGACCTGAAGAAGACGGAGTTTAGGACCCAGACTACTCTGCGAGGCTCCTGACTATGGTAGCGGTAATGCTCAAACAATCCATCAGGTGGTGCGGCTTCGTAGCTTAGCAAAGTCACACTAAAACATTATTGACAGATTTTTGAGCGCCGTGTAGCACATAAAATCAGTTCGAGGTCAGTAAGCACAACCAGAATTCATACATAAGGCACACTGCAGATTTTTAAGAAAATTAAAAGATTTTAAGTGTACCTTGTAGTGCAGAAAATACGGTAATATCAAAGCTGAAATGTGAAATGATATTTGGATGCTAATATTTAGAATCCCCATCCCTGTATACCAATACAAACAAAGGCAGTACAATTTTAATCATATTTTTAAAGATAAAATTAATTTTATGAGAATTTGACCTAATTTGACCTTGAAAAAGATGTGAGATGTGATATTTAAAATCCCCATATAATTTTTCCTCATATATGTTGGCAGTAAGAAACATACTGTAGTTTTAAATAGCTCTGCATAGCATTGTTATCACTTTGACCTTCAGCTGTTGACCTTAAAGGAGAGGTTGGAGCAGCAATGTGACAAGATATTTAAAATCTTTTTTTTAATATGTTCTAATTATAGGAGCAGGTAGATTTGGATAACTTTGTTTCCCTTAATAAATATTTTTTTTCAAAACTGCATTCTTTCTCTAATGTTAAACTTTGATGTAACTGAATGTTAGTTTAGTTTTACAGCAGATGTAGCAGGATTGAAATCTTTGAAATGTCTCATAAAAAAACCCTTTGGTCATCACTCCACATAATTGTCTCAGGGATCATCAAGATGTTTTTTGGCAAATGCGAGATGAGCCTTTCTGGGGTTTTTAGTCAGCACTAGTTTTTTCACCTCGGAACTCTCCCATGGATGCCATTTTTGCTAATGTTGAACTTTAACCTTAACCGAGTAGTTCTTTAGATGTTATTCTTTTATGATTTCCTGGAAGAGTCTATGATGCATTCCTGGAATAATTTTGATACTCGTTCACCTCTGTTACACGTTTCCTCCGTTTGTGGTTCATTGTCCTTAAAAATATCAATGACATTGATTCTGACTGTGGTTCTTATCTATTCTTGAGTGTGGCATGATGTGCTGCTGCCTTTTCAACATCTTTTAGCCAACTTTACTTCGTCAGACAGGTTCTATTTAAGGTTTGGCAGTAACCAGTCCAGGGTGTGAGCAGCCAAACTGAACTCCGCTTTCCAAAAATGTTGTTTTTATCACAGTTAGTTCATGATTGTTTTCACATATGACCAGGTAGGTTTAGGATTCAAATTCACGTTTTTTCAATTTTACAAAATAAATACATTTTGTGTTGACTCAGGTTATCGCTGTTTCAAATTTAAATAACTCGACTCTAAAACGTTTAAGTGTGAAAAAGGAAGAAAAAAATGAAGAAAGGAAAGAATACTTTGCTGTATTGATGATTTAATTTTGTATACATAGCAGGTGGGGAAGAGACTGAGGGACGTCAACAATGAAAGATGATTATCAGCATACTAAAATACATATTCACTGGTCTTATACAGAGTAATGGCTTCATGATGTAGTTATCGTTGGTCAGTCTGAATGACAGTTAAGGTATAAAAGTACAAAATTATGCCACATTTGCACAAAGCAATCCAGCAGCAGGGATGCACACACTAAAGGACATTTATGACCCTGTGGGTCTCTGCATTTAAAGACAACCTCCCATTAACATTCCAGTCTGTAGGCACATTGTTCTTTTATTTATTTATAGTCTACTTTTTATATGTATTCTAAGGCATTAATGTGCCTTAGAATACACGTCTCAATAGACCAATTTCATACAGCTCTGAGCAGCCCCAGTAGATTGGTGGTCGCAGAATTTTAAATTCTGCCTGGAAGCCGTTATCTACTGACTGTGGAGGGCAGCGCTCTGCTCAGACAGCTCAAATCTAAATAAGAGACCAGCCTGGCGGAACATGCAGCCATCCCTGGACCACAGTCATCAAGTTATGCTAATTTTATACACGATAAATTACGTTGGAAAAATTGAAAGTTTTATCATCACCAATCTTTACCCTATCCAGGATATTTGGATACATGTTTGGATGTTTTTGTTCAAAAAAGACACAAAATGTGAGTCTTAAACACAGAATGCATGAAGGTAACATAAAGCCTCTGGCTGCTCCTTATGCATCAAGTTCATAGATCATAAGAAGACACAGATGAGGGTTCAGACACACAGATAAGGGTTCAGACACACAGATGAGGGTTCAGACACCCATCTGCCCAGAAGATTGCCTTAATTTGGAGAAGGCTTGGAATGCCATTAAACAGAGATGTTTCTGCCATTAAGCAGTCTTAGAACTACCAAACAACTGATGTTAAATGGAAAGCTTCACGTTGTGGGTTATTGGACCAACAGAAACATTTCATGTTTCAAAATGATAACTATAACAGACAGAGCCTGTGTATGTTGAACTTGCTTTATAGGATAGGACCCTGGGTCCACTCTCTGCTAGCTACGCACAGGTTCAGCTGTTTTATGCTGTAATAAAATGCCAAGTTTTGATAACAGTTTTTCCTTGCCTTAAATAATTGTTAAAAACTGCATTTTGTATTTACTCTGGTTATCCTTGCCTAACAGTATAATTAGTTTGAAACATTTATGATGGATATATTAAAAAAATACTTTTTAAATAACATTATTTATAAATAACTATAAATAACATTAGACCTACAGGCTGAGACTCCTTCTAATATCCCAACATCTGTTGAATGGTTTAGTAAAAATATTGATTCATGACAACATTAATCACATTAATGTTTAGCGCATTTAGTCAAAACACAAATTTGTTGAAAATTTGTTTATCATCAGACACGTTGCCAACAGCAACACAGCAGTCAGACATCTGTACATGACACTGTTTATCAGTAAGTAAATAAATGGGCTGATAATAAATGTTGACATCCTAAAATGTTCCACAGACATGAGGTGAACTTTTCCTGTTAAAGCCTTTAGCTCAAAGCAATAGTGATGGTAAATTCGATTCTTTTTACTAAATCGAGTTTGAATGAGTCACTCACCAAAGTGAATCGGGTTTTTTGAGTCATTTGATTCACTGAGTCAGTTGACCAGAGAGTGCAAAAAATTTACATTTTCACTCAAACTTAATTTGTTTCTCTTTTCATGTAAATCCTACTGCTAAGATGAGTGATTGAAAAAGAAAAATAACTATTTTTATAGAGCAAAAAAAGAGCAAAAAAAAAGATTTCTAAAGGGAAAATTTTATTTATTTTTATTTTATCTTATTTGTATTTTCCTCAAATATATTTAAATGTCCACTGAGCTGTGAGCCAGGGGGCGGTAATGCGCCTTAACATTGGCTGCCAACCAAGAAAAAGAAGAAGAAGAAGCTGTGCGCCAGGAGTGAGGGGGTGAGTGAGTAGGCCTTTCTCAATATGCGTACTTGCGTTCTCGTGTACTTGTGATATGTCATCAGTTGGAGACCAAGTATTGTTCCAATTCGAAGTATGCATCAAGCCGAGAACGCGAAAAAGTCTGTTCTTGCTCCGCCCGTTTTATCGAGCACAATCCACACAAGTCACCACCAATATGCATCGGTGGTGACTTGTGTGGACTTGGGACAGCTAAATATCCCAGAATGCATTTCGTCCAAAACTCAAACACGGCAATGGCGGACGAGCGGGGCTAAAAACTTTTAAATATTACTCTTTCTGGGTCACAAAATAAACTTTTAAGTTATTTTCAAGCGAGAATGTAGCTGTGTAAACTTCAAATGTCTGCTCGATTTATCAAGAGATCATATATTTCCAAACGCGCTCCGATGTTTTCGGAGACGTCTGTGACCCGCCAGCTCCAATAGCAGACAGCGAGGTCGAGGATCATTAGAGCCGGCGAGAACAGCGGACTCCCGGCACATCGTTTTCAACCCCCCCCCCCCGCCCGCAGTCTTTTCGCTACTCAAGTTAAACAAACCCCAAACCCCAGTAGCTGTCTATTGTATGGAGTGTCCACTAAAATAAAAATAAAAAGCGTTCTAACATCTCACCTGCTTGTTTTTATTAAGGTAGGTACACGTATGTACATGTACACTATTTTTATTAATAGAGATTTCACTACTGAGGTTAAACATGATATATAAGTCACTTAGATCACTTCTAAATGTTAATGTTTGGTTTATTTCAGTGTTTTATTTGTTCCTGAGTAAACCTGTTTGGCTGTGATTAAAGTTAAGCTTCATAACATATTACTCACAGTTAAATTAAGAGGGGACGGCAGTAAAAACTCCGGACCTGTGACATCATCAAGTATGCTGGTGTTCCAATTGTACAAATCGCGAGTCCGTACTCGCATTCTCGGCGAGTCCGTACTCCCGTGTGTGCGAGTGCGTGCGAGTACGTACTCGCGTACTTGAGAATTGAGAAAGGGCCATTCGTTTATGCTATGATTCAGCACAGGATGGGAGGGGGTGAGTAACTCAAATGTGCTGTTAGCATGTTAGCAGAGCGATGCTACTCTGAACTGAGGAGCTATTGTCTTGATGTGAGCTTCTACTCAGGGTTTTTTCTTCCAGTTCAGAGCAGAAATGTTTTTGTTAAGAAACTGGCTGTTGTTTTTTTCCACACAATTTTAATTATAAGCTAGATATATTTATACTAATGGAATTAGTTTGCTAACAGCAACAGGGATGAGTCAGTGAGTCAGTTGGGCTTGTGAATCATGATTCACGAGTCAGTAAAGTGATTCTCAAGTATTGACTACGTGCACGTTAGCATATGCTACTTCCGGTGCGGAAACTTCTGTTGGGAGCTTTGTTTCCGGTGTCCTATTCACGCTCTGTTTACCGTCCAAAATAAGTTAAGCAAATGAATGAATCAAGCGGCGATTTACATTTCTATAGATGTCTTGGGCATTTACCCAATATATCTGTAAATGATGTTCATCGACTTTTCGATATTTTTCCTCAGAGCAAAAGAGAAAAGGGATTCAAATGTTATATTTCTTAGCTGTCCCTTGTTTATTGCGGGTGTTATGTTCTAAAAATAGCCAGCGATAGGTGAAATCAAATAGCCAATTTTTTTTTTTGACGGTGCAAAACGTTTCGTGGACATCGTGGACATACAGCACTCCACTTCAGAGTCACACTGCTAACGATCGATGCAGCGATTCTGTACTGTACAGGAGAGACGTCACGGAGGAGATCGTCTGCAGCGATCAGGACGCAGGACACAATGTGACATAAAAAATAAAAAAAAGCATGCAAACCTGCACTAAAAGAATCTGCGAAACAGCGAGGTGAAAGGTGAACCGTGTTATAATGAAGGACCGCTGTAATTTTGAAGGTAAGTCACAACATACCCTTCGTAAATACTAATATATAGAAACCCTTACCAGCAATCATTCATTTTTTGTGTGGCTTTTTTCACGGTTTGTTAACATGTTGTGTAGGTGTGTACTTGACTAGCTGATATCGACATAACAGGGGAAACATCTGGTTTGACTATTCTTCACCTGCAGTTTGAATGCTGAACATTTGCCTGTTTAAATCACAAGACCAGTCACTATACAAAGATACTTCTGAATGTGGACGATGTGTCTTCTGCATGCAGTGATGCAGTTCTGCTTGTGTTGAGTGATGTAAACAACTGATCGATCTAAACTCTTTAAACGTCAAAATTGATCATTAGATTTCTTATGACACAACAGTGGTGAGTGTTCCCACCTTCTGCTCTTTATAACTTAACGTGATCTTTCCGTTTTCGAGTTTTGGACATGATTTTGGAGTATATCTTCGCAGTAGCGATTGACCGCAAAGTAAAGCTACCGGAAATGTACAACCCTACATCCGGTCTCAAACCAGGAAGTTAGCATTTTCTCGTGCACAGGGTCAATTGAACGATTTGTTCATGATTCGCACATCACTACAAAGCAACTCAGTGCCATCCACAGACTGTAGGTAAACTGAATAGAGCCACTGTGATGCTCACAATGGTTCTGGTATTTTTAAGCAATGCTAGCTCCTGGAATCCAGAAATGACCATATTATCTGCTAATGCTAGCAGGCATGGTTAGCAAACTGTACGGGTAATTAATGCTGAATAACAAACTAAACTCACCAAATTTCTGTCTTCAGGACATGTTTTTGTAGCTTACAACAGAGAAGCTAAGTTCAGTGATTCTAATAATCAAAGGTAACAACAGCTGCCTCTGTGTCCATGTCCCAGATGGGCTAGTTATTTAAATCTTTGTGGAGTTGAATGAAAGTGGAAAACTGTTCTTTGTACCAGGCTATAATTTTATTTTTTTTTAATGCTGTTTAGTCATCCAGTTTTAAAAGAACTAGCTCACTTCTGGCGCGAGCGTCACGTGAACTGCTTTTTTTTTCAGTCCCCAGAGATACTGTTGTTTTCACAGCAGACCTTCTGTGCCACAGTTCTGTGCTTCCTGGTAGTTTTGTGATGTAGAACAATTAACCACCATTACTAAAACATTCTTACACATTTTAAATCAGGAAATAACACATTTACTGTTAGAACAGTGAAGCTCGGCATGCGTCTGCAGGCTCATTTCATTTGATGTAAGAAGTAAATAAATGATCTTTTCAGCAGTGAATAAGCTCCGAGTAGAAGCACCCATTGTAGTTTCCTGGAACTGATGATTTTTGTTCCAAGTTGTAGCTGATGAAAGGAAATGAGCAGCTTTTTGGCTACATTTAGAGACGGGGTAAAAATAACATCTGACTGCATCTTCTGTTCGAGTTATAAAAGCTTAAAAATAGTATTTTTGGTTTGAGCTTTAAAAGAAGAAGCTTTCTGTCCACATGTAACTGTTTTGTGCCGTTTTTTGTGAGAGAAACCAAAAGGCCTAATGAGCAAGAATTTCAGTATTTATAAATCTGCGTGATCAGCCGACCATGGAAAATGTGACGTTTTACACAAAAAGAAGAGAAGGCAGAAATATATCATGCATATAATCTAACTCTTCAATCTAATCAACTTAAAATGCAGAGTTGGCCTTTTTAAATCAGGGCCAAACGTTTCTCTTAGCCAAAGTGGGTATGAGTGCTCTGTGCTGAAGCACACACTGAGGCAGATGAGCCGTATAGTATCTGTGCATTGAACAAACAAATAAACTGAACAAGGTGTTCTGAGAAAGAACTAAGGAAAGTGCAGAACATCAGATCAGTGATTCTAATAATCAAAGGTAACTACAGCTGCCTCTGTGTCCATGTCCCAGATGGGCTAGTTTCCTCCTTAATGGCTTTGCAATACGACGCTGTTTGGCAGCAGCATGTTTGGCTGATTATCCCCCAACCTTTGCTCTGTTGCCTTTTAATAGAAGACGGTCTATTAGGTGGCCATTTATATGGATGACTCATATTCCTAATGGCTAAGAAGGACATGTGGAGGGGTACTCGAGGAGTCTGATTTCCCGAGTGAGTTGACAAGATACACTGTGATAAATACAAATGATGACATCCTTATTATCCACAGTGGAGGAAAAATGTTGGGGTTGATTAAAAGTTTGTGTTTTTAGTAGTACAGCAGCATAATCCCCATGAGAGGAAATGTGATGGACAGATAAATTATTATTCCTGTGTTTATCTGAGAGGTTGTGCATAAAAGGAGAGTTTTAAAGATGTATGAACAAATCACCAGCTTTATAGCAATTTTTAGCACTTTTGAAATGAAATGAAGTTTTTTTTGGTACCTATAGTGGGAGCTGGTGACAGGAAGATGACCAACCGTTGGTGTAAAGTTATCTTATATTGGCTGATTACTGACTTCAATAGTGACTGAACTGTGGAGACAAATGAACCTCATGTTATTATAATGTGTCACTTGAAGTCTGTCAACGTCCAGTATACAATCAGGTGAAATGGCCCTTTAAATAAAAAAAGCTGTAAAAGTATAATGAAACATTTTTCAGTTCATTAGGTTAAACTGGTTGCAGGTCAGTAACATGACTGCTTAAAGAAAGAGAATCTCAGACAGGACGCTTAATAAAGAAGATCTGTAATCACACATCTGTCTGCTTCCCAGGTGTTTGCTGGCTAATCTAAGCTTTACATCACTTCCACTTTCCCACACTGTCAAGCTCATGGCTGACATCACTGGTCTAGTCCAATCATCTTTCTGCCCGCCTTCTTCAGGCCAATCAGCCTCTGCTCTGCGTACTTTAAATCTCAACACTCATCTGTCATTCTCCCCTGCAGATGCCTTCATGCAACCCACTTCCTCCCCATTTCCGCCTCTCCTATGTTACTCAGGTTCACTCCAAGCCTCCACCTTCATCTCCACCACCAGCATCTAGATTCTGGAGGGTACTGGGCGAATTTCTGTCACGGCAGGGTTTCCGTTCTGCTGTGATGGGCCAGTCTAAGCATAACTGAATTCTGTATATCAATAAATCATGGTCAGTTCCTTCTAATAATCTCTCTTTATTGAAAAATCGACGAGCAGCGGTTCATCAATTTGGAAAACAAAACTGTCTACAAACTTTGAAACAAGTTTCTGTCAATCATATACATTTCAGAAAGAGTGTAATTATCCACAGTATATAAAAGATCAGAAAAGTTTCAGAAAATCTGGAGAAATGTCTGTGGCTGAAAATCAAAACTACATGTGACCATGAGGAGAAGGACCATCTGGGTTGTTACCAGTGCTCTAATGTTATGGTTGTGCATCAGTGCCTATGGCAGCCTTGCACATCTAGAAAGGCGTCATTAATTTTGAAAGACATATGCAGCTTTTAAAGCAACATGTGGACCTAGATAATGTCCTTTTCAGGGATGACCTTGAATACTTCACCAACACACTGCTAAACTATACACCGCTGTTATTCCAGCAGCTGGTGTCAGGTCTACACCTTTGACCGAACATTTGGAAAAATTTGAGCAAATTTCAAATTGAAAATAGAAGATCCAGGACGGTATCAATATGAGATAAGAATGGGACGTTATTTTCCCCACGTGTTGCAGGTGTCAAAGTAAGCATTTAGACTAAAGTTAGCGTTTACTTATTTTTTTCCATATATTTTTCTTATTTTCTCAATTTTTTCAGTCACATTTTACAGTTTCAACTCTGTTTTTGTAATTGGATTACATCACCAGCCTCACAGGAAAAGTTTTTTTGACTTCAGTAATGACTCAAAGTTTTAAATGAAACTATCTTGACAAGTGTGACGATCTGCTACTGTGTAACAAATAGTTCCACTGTAAAACTGTGACTGTATGTAAATTATGAATAATTAATAACATTACGGATGTTGTGACATGTACATATATTCACTTTCCTAAAAAAAAGTTACGAGGAATTATTAAAACAAAGTAAATTTAAACTGTGTGAGTCCGTCCACCTGTGGGTGAGTCGAGCACATTTTGCTTTGGTACAGATTTTTGTTAAAGCTGCCTTCAGTCCTCTTGTATCCAGAATAGTGAGAGAAGGACAGACAGCTTGTCTCGTCCAGGAGAAGCCCAGTCCGTTATTATTAATGAATTAAACATAAGCAATCATAGGCAAATTATTTTTTCTTTATTGATTGTTCTTCTAATTCTTGGCAATCGGAAAACAAAGTAAATAATCTAATGGGCAAATATCACAATTTAAAAGGACAAAAAAAAAAAAAGATTTGGTTTGCTTTTGCCCACAATCCATGGTTGTAGTAGTGTTAGGGTTGTGTTACCAGCTATAATGACCTTTATATAGAAGACCACCAGACAGCAGGCAACAGGTGAACTAACAGTCATTACCATTCCTAAAGGAAAGATAAAGAAAGCTCCTACAAACACAGCATCCAGTAACAGTTTCACTGTAAACACAGTATTTGTGTTTTCATATGAAGACTCATTTGTAAACCAACTTGAAAATAAACAAAAATAGAAGCATTCAAAACAAGAGGGAAATAAAGCAAATGCATCACAAAAAACTGTCTTCCATGAAGTCCATGAAGCTGATGTGTGCAGATTCAAATCATATCAGCAGACACTGAAAGTATATGCAGAGGTGCAGAGAAACCAGCTTAAAGTCGAAATATACACTGAACAAAAATATAAACTCAACACTTTTGTTTTTGCTCCCATTTTTCATGAGCTGAACTTAAAGATCTGAAACATTTTCTACAAACACAAAGGACCCATTACTCTCAAATATTGTTCACAAATCTGTGTAAATCTGTGTTAGTGAGAACTTCTCCTTTGCCGAGATCATCCATCCCACTTCACAGGTGTGGCATGTCAAGGTGCTGATTAGACAGCATGATTATTGCACAGGTGTGCCTTGGACTGCCCACAATAAAAGGCCACTCTGAAATATGCAGTTTGATCACACAGCCCAATGCTACAGATGTTGCAGCTTTTGAGGGAGCGTGCAATTGGCATGCTGACTGCAGGAATGTCTACCAGAACTGTTGATGTGAAATGAATGTTCATTTCTCTGCCATAAGCCATCTTCAGAGAATTTGGCAGTTCATCCAACCGGCCTCACAATCACAGACCACATGTAACCACACCAGCCCAGGACCTCCACATCCAGCATGTTCACCTCCAGGATGGTTGACCAGGTGGAGACCAGCCACCAGCTGCAGCAACAGTCGGTTTGCATAACCAAAGAATTTCTGCAAAAACTGTCAAAAACCATCTCAAGGAAGCTCATCTGCATGCTCGTTGTCCTCATCGGGGTCTGGACCTGACTGCAGTTCGTTGTTGTAAGCAACTTCAGTGGGCAAATGCTCATGTTCGATGGCGTCTGGCACGTTGGAGAGGTGTTCTGTTGACAGATGTTTTTACTGTTCAGTGGCGTCGTGTGGATGAGCGGTTTGCTGATGTCAACGTTGTGGATTGAGTGCCCATGGTGGCAGTGGGGTTAAGGACATGAGTGCATTTTATTGTTGGCATTTTGAAGATACCGTGTTGAGATCCTGAGGACCATTGTTGTGCCATTTATCCATGACCACAACCTCATGTTCCAGCATGATAATGCACGGCCCCATATTGCAAGGATCTGTACAGCTGGAAGCTGAAAACATCCTAGTTCTTGCATGGCCAGCATACTCACCAGACATGTCACCCATTGAGCATGTTTGGGACACTCGGCTTATATGACAGTGTGTTCCAGTTCCTGCCAATATTCAGCAGTTTTGCACAGAAGAAGAGTGGACCAATATTCCACAGCCCACAATCAACAACCTGATCAGCTCTATGCAGTGGAGATGTGTTGCACTGCGTGAGGCAAATGGTGGCCACACCACATACTGAGTGGTTTTGTGACATCTGTAGCATTCTGCTGTGTGATCAAACTGCATATTTCAGAGTGGCCTTTTATTGTGGGCAGTCTAAGGCACACCTGTGCAATAATCATGCTGTCTAATCAGCACCTTGATATGCCACACCTGTGAAGTGGGATGGATGATCTTGGCAAAGGAGAAGTTCTCACTAACACAGATTTAGACAGATTTGTGAACAATATTTGATAGTAATCAGTGCTTTCTGCTTTCTGCTTCAAATCTGCTTCTGAATTTTCACGGGACCCCAGTCGCGCTTCATCGTGGTCCTCCATTGACTTTACATGTAAACCTGACGCTCTGGTCGCGTTTATCGCATTCGGTGTGAACACACCGTTACAGCATCTAGCAAAGACAAGCATAATGATGTGTGACGGGTTGCTCTGAGGATCCACTCGCAGGACTCCGGAGTGTGTTGTAACAGAGACAGTTTATTCACAAAAATCTTCACAAGTGTATTTACAGGCAGTGCGAGGACAGTGCTATATACAAGATGTGCGAGGACGGGTTCCAGGGCTCCAGGGAAAACAAGGGGATCACACACACGCTCACGCCAACCTCTCTCCGCTAGTGACCAGCCACCTCTTACACGCTCCACACGGGGAAACATGGGGACGGGTCCGGGGAATCTAGAACAGAGAGACAAATGTTACTTTCTGAGGCGGAAGTGTGGGAAACTAGGGCTCGACGTGTACTGACAGGAGTCTTCACAACAATCCAGCGTTGAACAGCTGATCTCCTCCTTCTGATATACCAGCTGGTCTGATGAGGCCCAGGTGTGCATGATCCGGGAGGGCGTGGGCCGAGGGCGTGAACCCGCCATGAGTTCCGCCCCGGCAAAACAGGGGAGGGGGAGAGAGATTGCTGATCAGTGCCTTGCCAACCCCGCAGGTCGTGACATGATGACAATAACTGACCTGAAAACACACAATCAAAATCATCATGGTGGCTAAATATACAGTATATTTGTGTTGTACAGTGCTGGAAAAGAAATGGCACCAACCTCTCCCACAGGGGCCAAAGGGGTACCCCGTATTTATAGGGTTGCACCAAAGAAGAAGAATGAGGAGGGGCTCTAACTGATAATGAAACTACAGGCTTGGAGTCAGGAAAAGGAACGGTTCGGGGTCTAGAACACATTTTGTGTAATTATAACAATATGTTATTTACACATAGAGATGTAAGAGTGATGATGGGAAAGTGTTTCATCTTTTAAACCTGTTCCTGCTCTGTGTAGCATGCAGTATATACATGGGCGGTAGGTTAACTAAGCACAGGGGTATTGTTTATCAAAGTCAAACATCCTGACTGCATTTTTGCAGGGCTGTAAAAAAGTGTTTGCACCCTTCCTGATTTCTCTTTCCGTTTTTGGCAAATTTTTCACTTTCAGATCATCAAACAAATTTTAATATTAGACAACAGAATCAGACAAGAATAACCAGAGTAAAGACAGCAAAGCACTTCTTAAATGGTGGGTTCCTTTATTGTTATTGTACCCAGACCTCCCCGAAAACCTAATAACAGTTGTGTGAGACTGATTGTGCCACCTAACAACTTTAAGGTCTCTGCATTTAAACACAACCTCCCATTAACATCTCAATCTACCAGCACATTGTTCTTTTATTTATTTATTTAGTTTATTTTCATATCCAACTCTGTACAATAATGTGCCTTACCTCTCTATAGACCCGTTTCATACAGCTCTGAGCAGCCCCAGTAGATTGGTGGTCACAATATGTTAAATTCAATCTTGCATAATTCATCCTGGAAGCCGTTATCTCCTGACTGTGGAGGGCAGAACTCTCAAACAGCTCGAATCTAAATATGAAACCAGACTGGCAGAACATGCAGGCATCCCTGGACCCGACTCGTCAAGTTATGTTAATGTTAAACACAGACAGTGTTGGGGACTAACAGAGTACATGTACCGCTGTTACATATTTAAAATACAAAATATAAGTAACTGTATTCTGTTACAGTTACCGTTTAAAAAGGTGGTATTCAGAATACAGTTACTTTGTTGAAATAAATGGATTACACGGCGGTCTTTTCCTGTTTCATATGTTCGGCTATGCTCTCTGTTTTTGGTAATTCCACGCCGGTGGAAACCCAAACAAACACGCATTAAGAGGCTCTGATGTCTGTGTCTCAGTCTCGTGGCCCATGTCACCTCTACTTGCAGCAGCATAATGATGTGAAGAAATATTTAAAAAAATTATTCACAAAAATGATTTAATATGAAGGTAACAGGCAGAGTGTTACAGGCATCGCCCTAAAGCATGCAGCCTGATGGGCAGTGTAGTCCGTGCTGCATGGAGAACGGACTGTCATACCCGTTATGTGTCTGTGAGCGAGGGAGGGAGAAAAAGGAAAAGTACGAGCTGTCACCGAGCAGAAACGGGAGCTGGAAGCATGTAAATATAATAATAACCACTGCAGCCAAAAAGAGCCTGACGAGCCCAGCTGTAAGTAAGCTGTTAAGACTCGACTGTACACTGTGTTCGTGTTTTCCTCTGAAACAAGAAGTTCAGTTGGAGCAGCCTTTCAACGCCTCTCTCTGTCTCTCGCTAGCAAAGTTGACCCAGACAACAAAGTAAAGCTAGTTTTCGGCTACGAGCCCGACACAAACCCGACGTATTAGCCAGAGGTCCCTTTACTACGGTTCGGAGCCGCGGACCTGTTTTATATACGCGCGGAATAGTTTTCTATATGAGATCACTGCAGAAAGTGCAGCCTTACCTAATGTCCACCTACTGTTACTCATTTTATATTAAGATTTAAACATCTAGTTGGTATGACGAGTAGCCTTCAGTAATAGTAATAAATCACACAGCAATAGTACATTCATGTAGTTGTAAAAAGCATGATAATATATTAAGTAATCCAAAGTATTCAGAATACGTTACTGTCATTGAGTAACGTAACGGAATATGTTACAAAATACATTTTGGGGCATGTAATCTGTAATCTGTAGTGGAATACATTTTAAAAGTAACCTTCCCAACACTGTACACAGAACATAAACGACTCCCGAAGCACTGCATAAACTGAAGGTTTTATCAACACTGACCTTTGCCCTATACAAGTAATTTGGTTACATATTTACATAGTTTTGTCCACAGCAGACACAAAACGTAAGTCTTAAACACAGAGTGCATGGAGTTAAAGTCAAGGCTCTGGCTATTCCTGACACATGAGCTCTTGTTCTGTATTTAAGTGCTTTCTATCTAACAATCACATACATCCACACTCTGACTTGATGGATAAAGAGCCAAGAAAATGAACCAGCAGACTTCTGATTTATGCACGCGTGCTACCTACAGTCACCCTACCTCGTATCTACAAGAGTTATTTGACTGGCCAAACACAGAAAACATTTGTAATTACTATAACAAAATTATTAATCTGAAGTAGTTTGGGTGACGGTGGCAAAGACAGAAATATGGGGCAAAATGTTTGGAATTTAAAATTCTTTATTTCCAGTATGTATGTGTTGGTTACTTAGTGTTCATACATTAATTATCAAAGAAATAATTAAGGTTTGTGATCTATTATAATCCCTTTTACTGTTTCTTAAACCGTGTATATTCATATTTAAATACAAAACTTGAATATATAGACCAAACATTTGGCTACATGTAATCAAATGCAACGCCATCTGCCTGCGAGCTAAAGCTTGAGTGAAACTGGGTCATGCAGCAGCTTCAGACTTCAGCCTGTTGCTGCGGGGTGCTGAAAGCTGTGCATTAATCTGCAAACCTCAACGAGCTGAAGCAACGTTATAAAGACGAGTCGGCCCAAACAAAGATGCGAAAAGTCACACAGAAAAATTTAGTTTTTCCTTCTGGTGGTTCTCAAAGCGTACTTAGTTTCCACACTGCTTCACACTTTGGATTCATCCATCCATCCATCCATTCGCTTCCGCTTAT
This sequence comes from Pundamilia nyererei, assembly GCF_000239375.1. Classification (NCBI taxonomy): domain Eukaryota; kingdom Metazoa; phylum Chordata; class Actinopteri; order Cichliformes; family Cichlidae; genus Pundamilia; species Pundamilia nyererei. The sequence goes on from NW_005187582.1 coordinate 228,561, forward strand.
CCTTTTCAGGGTCGCGGGGGGCGCTGGAGCCTATCCCAGCTGTCATAGGGCGAGAGGCGGGGCACTTTGGATTCATTTTTGTTAAATAATGGCACAAAGTATATGTCTTGGTCATCTGAAATTGTTCTTCCTTCATTTTATTACCTGGTAATCAGATCGTTTTCTGTTATTTCCTGATATGTGAAACGCAGGATTGGCAGACTGTGTGCTTTCTTTTCACCGTGGCTGCACACAGCAGACAAGTAACAAGAAGCAAGACGAGTCACCTTTTGTCTGATAACATTACTGTCAGAGAGCAACTGACTGAACCCGGTGTATCACTACTGGCTTCATCCAAGAGATGGACTTGTGTGCAGAATGGATGGATCTCTCTGCAGCTTCATTAAAAATCCAGTCACTGGAGTTGGGATTATGGTATATGGCAGACTGGCAGAAGCAAAGACTGCTGCCCTTCTGTAGTTCTTCCCCCAGATTTCATCATACAAAAGGCGATAAATCACATCAGTCAGTTTAGTCTCTGCCAATAGTTGATGACATCATGGAAAAAGGCTTTGTTCTCAGATGTTTCACTGCGATAAAGATGTTTTTTTCCACAAACTTTTATTGAGTATGACAGTCTGGAACCAATGGCATTATGAGAATCTCATAAATTAAGTGGTATTTCCCTGTAAGTGTTATGATATCATATCGTAGTGTGAAAAATCCTAACTCTGGGCCTTAGGCTATAATGATTGACTTCATAAAGTTTGCAGATTGAGACACCCACATGTACACAGCAGGTTACAGAAATGATTATGTCAAATGTAAAAAGTTTCCAGACATTTTTCTTCATAGAGATGAAGAGGAGCCTGAATGAATATCGGCTGGGAAACAGTGAGTGTATAAATAAGACAAATTCTATTTATTTAACATGATGCTTTTTTATTAACTTTCAACCTGCAGCTCATCTGTGAAGAGTCAGCTCTCATTTCTACAAGAGGTGCTGAGTAATCCAAACACTCTTCAGCTCTGCGGCACAAACAGGCAGGCAGTGGGAAACAGCTTTACACCCTGATTGGGTAAATTGGTAAATTCATCAGAATGCTGAGGGATTACACTGGAAAGTGACTGGTAGAAACACAGTATGTATACATTTATACACAAGCTGCAAATGGAGATGCAGACACGAAAATCCATACCTTGTTTCCATGGCAACCCAGTGAAAAGCAATCCTTGTTCAGATCAAATTTCTTTTCCAGTTGAAACCAGTCAGCTCTTCTGAATTGAACTGGTGTGTGTGATTTTGTGTGTGCGTGTGCGTGTGTGTGTGTGTGTGTGTGTGTGTGTGTGTGTGTGGCTCTTTGAAATGCAAACAGATTTCAATTCATTTCAATTTCAATTTTATTTATACAGCACCAAATCACAACAACAGTCGCCTCAAGGTGCTTTATATTGTAACGTAGACCCTACAATAATACATACAGAGAAAAACCCAACAATCATATGACCCCCTATGAGAAAGCACTTTGGTGACAGTGGGAAGGAAAAACTCCCTTTTAACAGGAAGAAACCTCCAGCAGAACTAGGCTCAGGGAGGGGCGGGGCCATCTGCTGTGATTGGTTGGGGTGAGAGAAGGAAGACGGGATAAAGACATGCTGTGGAAGAGAGACAGAGATTAATAACAACTTGTGTCTGTCTCCTGATGAAAATAGCCACTCAGATATTTCAGCTGTAATTAACTGAGATTCTCATCTCAGGTTGTGAAACCTGGTGTTGGTCTGTCTGTCAAGCACTGTCAGAGCAGATGGTCAAAATGGGAACGCATCACTTTAGTGACCTGAGCATTAAAGTGCAACTTGGAATATGTGATTCCAAGTTATAGTTATATTTACCTCTGGGCTTTTAGATTTCTACATTCGAAAACAAGTACAAGGGAAGTACCAGATTACCACACATGTATAATCTGGATGACTTTCAGTCTGTATGAACAAACTCAACCCCTTCGTTGGGGATAGAGCTTTAGTCTGGTACTGAAGATAACTGTGGTTTAAAAATGTTCATGCCAACCATGTGTTACAGATAAAACCCTGGTCTTGGAAGCAGTGTTCTGAGATTTTGTGAAGTGATGATTCCTTTTTGTTTTGGGGAATCAATGATTTTTGAGTTTTGTAGCCTTGTTTAGTTTTTAATATTGAAACATGGAAACTCATGTGTTTAAAAGTCTTTTTGATCTCATGTTTTGCATGGGTTCATTATGGTTGATTTTCTAGCCTTGTTATTTACTTGTTATTTCTCTTTAGGTCCCCCTTGTGTTTCATCAGTTCCCTTTTGCGTTGCATTCTGATCCAGTCTCATCTTAGTGTTGTTTTTCATCTTTCAGTGTTCCCGAGCATCACGTTAATCCGTTTCCCCTGTTTAGTTGAGTTAGTTCCTGTTTTATTGCAGCCCGTTCTCACTCCCGAGGTGTGACATCCTGACGATTTGTCACGTCCTGCGGCGTTCCTGAGGAACGCGAAAGGTGACTTTCGGTGTTCTTATGGTACGTTCTGGGTTATGGGTGAAATAGAGTAGAATTACGGTCCCGCGGTAGAACGCTTTCCAGCCATGTATTCCAGCCCTAAGCATAACCTTATCCCTAACCTTAGCCAGCACTTTTGACGTTAAATAGTGTTTTCCAAGGTATATGAACGAACATGTGTGTGTTGTTTCCAAACGGTTCTCATGTTCCCTCGTGCCCGGAAGCGTAACATGTTGACGATTTGTCAACCAGCGTAAAATATTACGCCTCAGGAGTGAGAACGTGTTGCTTATTTTGGTAGTGTTTTGTACTTTGTATTTGGTTTTACTTCCTTTGTCTTGTCCTCCTTGGTAAGTATAAGTCTAATGTCAGTTTGCCATCTGTTTCTTCTCTACCTCTTGTGTTAGAGCCAATCTATAGAGAAATATTTTTGATACTGTTTCAGTTATTATGTTACATGTTTGATTTTATATAATATGTTGTTAGAGAATAAATGCTGCGCGTTTAATTTGTGTCGGGTAAGAAAACATTACAGCACGTGTGGTAGCAGGTTAGCAGGACAGCAATGGAAATGTGCGCTGTAGCAGCAAATAGTTTTTTGACATCGTTTGTTTGTATGTACGAGTCAGAAATACATCTGGACAGCTCACATTAAGAAGTGGACGAATTATTTTTTCAAAGCTTGGGACAGAAATTTGCCACTACATCTTGTATATATTGTCCACTTTCAGTCATCCGGGTAAGGAAATTCCAGAAGATGATTTTGTTTATCCGTCATTTGACTGAGTGATGCAACATTTCTCCCACTGAAAATGCTGTATCCTGATGCAGAATCCGCTTCCTGGGATATTATGTTAGTCTTCCTTCGCTCCGTGTCGACTCATCTGTGTAAGCTTTGTGTTCCCTCACTCTGTATTTCCAGGGATTCTTCTGATATGGACTGGCTCCCTCTTTATTCACTCTGAATTTTTGGACTTTATAAATTCCCCTGAATAATCAGCATTAAATACTTGGGTCTGCAAGATTAGTCCACCATCAGTGCAGCTAACCATGACAGTCTACTTTGGTACAGATGTGGATGCTGACTCGGTGGAGACAAAGTGGTGGCCTGAATTATAGTTTCTCTCTAGACCATAAACTCATTCTCAGGTTATAAATTCAGTGACCAGTTGACTTATTGCAGCCAGGGGAGTCATCACCTTTGGACTTTTAGAAAGAATACTCATTTATGGCTCTTCTGCCTCTGCTTCCCCATCCTCACCTGGTCCATATTTTTAACAGAGTTTCCAGTAAAATGAGTTTATCTAGACCAAGTCTAAGTACCTAAGTTTGGAATTAAATCCGCTATTTTATTACAAAAGTCATTTTAAAAATCCTCACATCTCTCTGGTTTGTACTGAAATGGCAGGGTAAGTGGAGGAACAGTGGCATAGCTTATGGATTTCTGAATGTTGATTAGACTATATTAGTTAACAGAGTTTGTCCTTTTTTCTACCTCCTATCTGCTTTCCTGCTGTCTCTTTAAACTTCTTAATTCTTCATTAAACTTTGGCTGCAGGATCTACATGTTTTTGTGCTGGAGTGATTCAAAACATCAAGAAGTTTCTTTGTGGTTCAAAAACTGAGAGTGAATTTAGTGGAACGGAGCGATCAGTGTCCGAGGTTTGGAAGTCAGCAGAGATGAGTGGAGTGTTTTTATTGAACTAAAATTATCCATACAGAAACCATGGGGAGCACAAAGTCAAGTATGTACATGTCCTCTGTCATGATTGGGTTGCTTGCAGGTTTGATAGAATCTGAAGTAAATGAGCAGGAAGGGAGGCAACAACCACAGATATTTAAATCACCCGGAATGAGAAACCACATTTTAACATAACATCAGATTAAGGACTGAAAAACCAGACGTAAGCTGAGAGGACTGGTTTATCAGGATTGACACGTTGTCTTTAAAAAATAAAAGACACTCAAATGTGGGAAAACAGCCAAGTGAGGTATGAGGAACAGACACAATTATTCCTGTGTATCAGTGCAAGGTCATCCCAGGGTCCCATCACTCATGGCTAGTAAAGAATTAAATACTCAGTGTGTGAGTGTGGGTGGAGGGTGAGGGGAGCACATTTATCAGGATTACTCCAAGAGTCTGTTTTAATAAAAAATAAATGAATCAACATTGTGAGCCATGAGAGAGTCTTGGCAAATGAAATATTTATTGACAAGAGATGTTATTGTGAATAAGCAGGACTGAGCTGACTCTGTGGCAGAGACAGAAGGATGACGTGGCTGTAATGTTTTCCTGTGTGGACTGTGCATTCGTTTTGATAGTGCACACTGATGTTCCCCTGATCCTCCTGAACTGAAGAACTAAGTCAGTGTGGTTAGGGGTTAGGGGTGTGGCCACTTTGATTGACAGGTTTCTGTATCAGTGACTGAACTGGCTCAGTATTTTTGGGCTCATTTGTGTATTTTAGGATTTAAAAAAATGATGAACATTTAAAAATGAAGAACAAATGATCTGCCAAATGTATGTGGTAAAAACCGTTTAGTTTCATTTGAGTTTTGAATTGTCTTCCATATAAATAAATCCAAAGCCCCCCAGACAACATAGACCGGGCCCCTGGGATCCCTGGGACACACAAACCCCTCCACCATGATAAGGTAGTGCGAATCGCTACCTTATCATAGTGGCTGCCCTGGGAGGAGGCCCTGGGGCACACCCAGGACATGCTGCTACTGCGGAGTCGGGGCGGTTTGCTTGTCCCCACAACAGGGGAAAGGGTAACACCTCCTGGGTCTGGGTGCAGTTTCCCCCTCTAGGGGCAAGGTTACCTAGACCTGGGGCTTAGAGTACGCTTGGGGAGTGTGATTGTGTGTACAGTGTATATTTATGTCTGTCTCCACGTTGGGTGAGTGTTGAGTAATTGCATATGACAGCATGAGGGTGGGAATGGATGTTTGTATCTGTGTGTGCCTGTTTGTCTGTGTCTGTATGTCAGGTCGGGTATCAGACGCCACCTCTCTGGGGACATCTCAGGCCCTCCAAGGTATGGAGGCCTATCTCCCCCCACCACTTCCCCTGCCGGTGGCGGACTCCCTCAGACATCAGTGCGTTGGTGGGTCTTTGTGTCCGGGGATGGGCGTCCAGGTACATGCCGGCTCACTCCTTGGTGGCTGCTTGTCGGGGGCCTGGAGCCTGGGGCTCGCTCGGGCCCCTTAGGGGGTGGGGTGCCC
>NW_005187582.1:236103-238316 GCF_000239375.1 Pundamilia nyererei
ATTCATGGATTTTTTTTTCACATTCTGTCTCTCACAGTTGAAGTGTACCTCTGGTGCAAATTACTGACCTCTGTCATCATTTTAAGTAGGGGAACTTGCACAATCGGTGGCTGACCTAATACTTTTTTGCCCCACTGTATATGTATTTTTTGCCCCCCCCTTTTTTTTCTTTTTGTTTTGTCCCCTTTGTCACCATTCCTCTTCCCCGCTGTTTTTCTTTCCCTCCCTCTCTTTCGTTCCCCCAGTCATGTCTGTCCTGTCTGTAACAACTGAAAATAAAAGAAAATAAATAAACAATAAAAACAAAGGTCAATCAAATGGACCAGTACGGCAAGATGATCCACTTGATACAGTAAATCCGGTATCTTTCTTGGCCTTCAGACAATAATTCTGATGGCAAAAGAACCAAACGGGACGTACGTAAGGACTTTGTGGCATTTCATCGGACGACATGAAATACCATCATGTGGTGGTCTCGCTGGGTCCTTACGTACGTCCACAAGATGACACTTTGTGTTCTTTTGTTCAGCAGTGGTTTTCTTCTTGAGCTCTCCCATGGATGACATTTTTCAGTCTCTTTCTTATTGTTGAATCATAAACTTTGACCTTAACTGGAGCCTCTCTTCCCTCCATCACCAACACCAATAGCACCCACTGCATCCGCAAAGCCACCAGCGGTGTGGAGTACCCCACACACCCCTCACACACACTCTTCACCCTACTGCCTTCTGGCAAGCATTGGAGCATTCGGGTCGAACGGTTTCTTCTCCCAAGCCGTCAGACTCCTGAACACTCGGTAACTGACACACACTCACACACACACAACTTCGTCCATCAAGTTACTTTTTGCACAGTGGTCAGTCTTTCGCACTAACCCACTGTCATTGTTGCACTTTTCTATTGCACCGTTGTGTCTGTTGGGCTCAGTAACCCTTTCCAGACTGATAGATGTCAGTGACTTTGTTTCTCAGGTGTTTCTTTAGATCGTGGCGTGAGGTGTTGCTTTTTGAGATCTTTTATCCTGCTTTACTTTGTCAGACAGCTTCTATTTAAGTGATTTATTGATTCAACAGCTCTGCCAGTAATCAGGCCTGAGTGTGTTTAATGAAAGTAAACACAGCTTTCAAGGGAAACGTGATTGATCACACTTAACAAGAGGGACAATTACTGGGTAGGTTTGGAACCTTTCTCCTTTAATCAATAAAATCACTAATATTAAAATTTGCTTGATGATCTGAAACATGTAAGTGTGACAAATATGGGAAATCTGAAAGGGGACCAACACATTTTCACACTACTGTATTGCAGGATGTCAGTGGGCCAGTTTGAGCTCCTGATGGCAGAACTGGGACCACAGCTGAGTAGGTGAATGAATAATTTCAGAGACCGACCCAGAGCAACACCTAGCTTTGTGTCTGAGGTAAAATAGTATTATTTTACTATTTCCATATCATTGAATATTCATTTGTTTCCAAATGCAGTAGTCTGACTGGTCAGATCTGTTTATTTGCATGCGAGCAATCAAAAAACTGAAGTTTGATCCAAGAAATAAATGCGACAAATTCATCCTGCAAAATGATGCATCCAGTAGCTAGAAACAGTTTTTCAACCCATCAAAAAAAAGCCTTCAAAATGTGACTTTTACAGATGGCTGAGATTAAAGCTTCAGAACTGGAAGCTTGCAAATAAGCTCTGCATGTTGAATCTCGTCTACTAAACTTTCACCTTTGAATCATATTTAAACAAACTTTGATGGCATTTTAACATTTAGACATCTCTAAATGTTCAACATGAACAGTGAGATGGGTGGGATAAGGTTGTATCCCAGTCTTTGTAATAGATTGAAAAGCGTTCACTTCTCAAACAAGTTTAGCCTAGAAACAACATCCACGGACGTCCAGCACTTGGAATTTAGTCAAATTGAATTACTTTACAATCAGATGCTTTCAAAGCCTCTAACCCAAGAACAGACATTTAACAACGTCAGAGCTAACTGAGTTTACATAACATTTGCTTAATGAGGCGACTGTGTGATTATGACAAAACCGGACGTAGATTGTTCAGTCGGGGTTATTCGTAACCGGCCCTGTTTCATGAGCAACAAAAACAGGTGTTATCACCAAACCCAATAATTTTCACCAGTGAGACTCACACACTCCATCAATCAGGTTTGACCAAATAAAAAATCATTGTGTGATCCTTTATCTTCTTCT
>NW_005187582.1:262883-263837 GCF_000239375.1 Pundamilia nyererei
GTAGCTGATGTCCTATTCAGGCTCATCTTCTTTGGCATATGCAGATGGATTCTAGTGCAGCTGCTTTTTTCTGATTGTTCTTTCGACGTCTTGCTCTGACCTCTGGTCTGCACACTCAAATTTGGGTTATTCCAACTTGTGGAGTTTTCCAAAATGGCCTGTGTGCGATCTCGTGTCAGGTAACGAATGCACTTTTTTCAGAACTCACCATAAATTCTGCTGTACTGTGTTGGGGGAACAACATTAAATAGAAACAACCTGAACTGTGGTGCAAATACTTTAGATGCAAAAAGATGCAAAACACAATTTTTTAGCCAAACCAACACAATAATTGCAGAGCACCTCAAATCCCTCATTTTGAATTTTTATAGTGTGGTGGACCACTGGAGGGCTCCACTCACACCCAGTTCTCAGGAAGTGTTGTTGCTGTGTTTTGGAGGGGAAAGTATTCAGTTGTGTGGTGATGAATAAAAAACGAGGAGTGTTAATCGAGAGCTCTCGTATCGTCTGTCTTTACCTCCACATTGGTGATCCCTGACTCGAACATGCTGCAGTCCGATGGTGGCACCGACTCCGCTCTGGATGCATCAGCAGTCGCCAGCCCTCTGCCTCCTGCTGCAGCTGCGTGTACTGTGGCGCTCGAGCTGCCGGACTGCTGGCTTCACGATCCCCCGTCGTGGTTCGTGCACGTGGAGGCTCAGTTCGCCCTTCGTGGCATCTTGGCTGATGACACGAAATATCACCACCCGAGGGAAATACGCCGCCCTTAAGGAGCTGCTTCTTCGGCGCTATGCCCTCTCCGACGCAGAGCGAGCCGAGAAGCTCCACTCCCTCTCAGGCCTGGGTGGCGGTACGGCTCTCAAACTGATGGAGCACATGCTATCCTTTCTCGGACCAGACAGCGGGGGATGTCGCTAACAATGGCCTGATCATCAACCCTTCCAAGTGCCAGTT
>NW_005187582.1:264892-266500 GCF_000239375.1 Pundamilia nyererei
GTGGGTTTCGCGTTTCGGTGCCCCCGCTGACATCACCTCAGACAGGGCCCCCCAGTTCGTTTCCGAGCTTTGGTCTGCCATGGCTGACGGCCTGGGGGTCAAGGTCCATTCAACCGGGCCGGAAGCATTTCCTTTTGGACTTTGGGGGTCGGCAGGAGGCTGTTTCTATTGACAGACTTAAACTGGCACATGTGCTTCTGGATGATCAGGTGGTGCCGGCTCAGGCCCCCCGCCGTTGCCATCCGCCTTCCACTGGACTGGACAACTCTGCTTCTTCCTCTGGGAGCGCCCCCCATCTTTAGCTTTTCCTGACTGCCCATGCCAGCCTTGTCCTCAGGCGTTTCCCCTCAGCCAGCTCTCCACCTCCCCGGTTCAGCCATTCTGGACGTTTGATTAAAGCAAGGGTTGTGGACTAGGGGATGACCCTACTGGGTGTTGGGGGGCATGTGAGGTGGACCACTGGAGGGCTCCACTCACACCCAGTTCAATAGATCCATTTCCAAAAAAATTTTATTGTAAAAGCGGAGACATTGAATTTAATTTTTTTTTAAGTCGATATTGCTCCTCGTGAATAATCAGATATTTTACACAGCAAAAACATTTAAAATGCAACAAAGTAACAAAGGGACTCATTTCTTTGGAATTTGTGCTGATGACAAGTCATTTAAATTCCACAGCCTGTATTTTCTGTTGTTTGCCATATTTCCTTCCCAGCTTTAGTTTTATATAACTTCATGTTGAACACTCACAGTGTTCAGCAGCACTTTTCATAAATATCGTACAGCCCATATGTCTCGGAGATACCCACATGCTGCTGCTTTAGCTGGCATTTTGCCTGGATTGTGTGTTTGACCGCTTCAAACTTAATGTCTTTGACACTCTGCTGTGGTGCCAGTAGACCTGTCTGTGTTTGTGACTGGTAACCTGTTTGCTGCTGACACAAACTATGATATTATTAGATATTAAAACCGTGCATTGACTTATAAAGTTGTGACTCTTGGCCTTAAGCGAGGCTGAATAAGAAGAAGATGTCCTGGGTATGTTGAGCTGGTAGTAACAGACCCGTGTGGTGACTGGATTTTTTTTACCAGCTGACTATATCTAGAAGACTATGGTTAGACTAGGAAACCATCAATCTGTTCATGAATGGAAGTTTTTCAGTAGGACTATATAAATAAGGACCTACAAAGCAGTGCAAATTACAGTGCTTGTGATGATTCTGTGGCCGCGGTGACTCGACATCGTGATTACTGTTATTTGTTTCAGAGTACATCAAACATCATTCAGATCCTTTTAGCTGTAGTGATGCGTCTTTTGTTTGTGGGTGGGCGGGGTCAGTTTCTGATATTTGTTATATTTAAGTTTTTCCAAATTTCCCAGAATTTCGCTGAGAGCCCTTTAGGCAGAATTTAGTGCTGCTTTCTCTGTTTTATCAACTGCCATCCTGCATCCCCTCTGACCTACTTTCTCTCTGACAGATCTACTTCTCTTTCCATTTTGTTCCTTTTGAAGCAGCTGCCAGAAGTTATTTTGGAAGAAAAGGCCTAACAGATAACTGAGTGTAGGCTGCCTTTACTTTTACTTTAATGTAACAGTCGAGCAGAGAAA
>NW_005187582.1:267552-269443 GCF_000239375.1 Pundamilia nyererei
GACCAGGACAGAGAGCCCAGGGATCGAACCGGCGACCTTCCGGTTACAGATGCGCTTCCCAACCCCCTGAGCCACGGTCGCCCCAATATAGAGAAAGATAGCTTGCTAGCTATCTTTGTGTTATCATTAAATTAATGTTACAGGTACCAACTGTACAACACAGACACGTCCAGTTTAGTAACTCGTATGATCCCAGGAAGAAGCTGACAGCTAAGAATGCCCCTGCTGGTAGAACTGTCAGTCAAACAGGCTAAATTTAATGATTTATTCATCCCCCGTCTGTACGATTATTACGAAGGAAGAAAATAGAGAGAGATCAATACAGATTCTTGCCAGTTCCTAACCCTTGAATACATATATATAAATAATATAGTGTGTGTCTGTGTTTATTTCAAGAGTTTAACCTTTGGGTTTGTTTAACATCAGCAGTGGTGATTTTTATATTCTGATGAATGATGTTTAAAAGCTGAAACATTTGTGTTCCCAGTTTTTGTTTAAAAGAATTCTTTGATTTGAGTATCAAATGCTCACCCCACACTAGCTTCAAAGGTCCTCTTAAAGGTTTGCTGCTCGCTCCTTCATCGGTAGTCAGCTTTGGATTCACAGCTGTTGAGTGCAATCAAAGACTGACCCAGTTTTATGGCATCAAACTGTCCATAGAAACCTCTCAAAGTGGATATAAGCTTCTTCTGTTCATATTCTCAGCATGAATAAAGACGTAAAGAGGAAGAATGTTTTCATTTATGGACACAAACTTCTCTCCTTCTTTCAACGCATCAGCTCTGATTGAAGTATCAAAAGTATGACATATCAACATAAAGCCACCACATCACACTTCATTAATATGCTGAATGTGGATCAAGTTTGCGTGTGTGAGACTCACTTTTTAATGAAAACTTTCACATATGCTTCACATGTACACTGTTAAAGTTTACTGAGTCATACGCAAAGAAATGAGGCAGCAGAGAGTCGAGCTGGCAAATCAAGAAAGAGATGACAGGAAGAGCAGGATGGATGTGAAAGATTTTATGATTCTGAACAGAAGGCTAGATAACATTAAAGATGGATATGAGGTGTTGAGATAAAGAGAAGATGAACTGAAAGAGATGAGGTTGCTTTCATGCATCTCATCATCATCTCATCAGATGCTTAGCATTTTCTTGACAGCCATAATCTTTGATGTAGGTCCACAGAAGAACAAGGTTATGATCTTCATTCCTTTAATATCTCTCCTGCACATCTTCACCTTTCTGCAGACATCACCAGCTGATAGATATGAGAACATTATCACCTGTACAGTTACATAAATATCTACAATATTTACTTTTAGCTGGATACTGGGACTCGTTTGTCTTTAAGGAAAAAAAATACACATGTAAAAACACTTCAGTGCACATAAAAGGGCCAAACTGGCAAACTATACTAAATTATTAAAACTTAAAATAATTATCCAGTGGAACAATATTCCCCATCAGTGTTATATAGATGGATATTCCTGTTGAACACTACATGATATTTGTTTGGCCTGTTTCCCAAACTTGAACATGATACGAGGCGTGTATGAAAATAAGTCTCCATCACTCTGAGACTCTTTCCCTGCCATAGTGTCGCTTTGAACTTACCAGTGACTCATGAATGATTCAAGGCCTCGCAGAATATTTTTGTTCCATAAATATAGAGAAAGTTAGCTTTCATTTGACGTGTAAACACTGATTGCTGGACTGTTACATTATTGACAGGATAGATTTAAAAACATGGTCTGTTGTAGCTGCATGCATCTTTTCAGTTGAGCAACTTTCTGAAGCCTGTGGTTCCAGCCTTATACTCCATAGCTGTGCTGGTACGTGGACTCAAACATCAAATGATCATCAGACGATGTAAATTATCTTTT
>NW_005187582.1:274737-275808 GCF_000239375.1 Pundamilia nyererei
GCGTAGCGTCTCTCTGTGTCTGTGAGACCTCTTGAGATGTATGTGACTGGTCGCCAGGAGTTGTCAGACTGTTTCTGAGTGAGAACAGCCCCGATACCGTATGGCGATGCATCTGCAGCGACTCATGTATCTGCTGAGTTGGAGTACTGAGCGAGCACTTCTGGAGAGCTTAATATCCCTTTTAGTCTCTGAAACGCTGTTTCCTGTGGCTCCGCCCATATCCACTCATTTCTGTCTTTTAGCAGTTCCTTTAATGGTGTGGTGATTGTGGCTAGTTGTGGCATAAACTTGGCAAGATAGTTGGCCATGCCCATAAGACGGCGCACAACTCCCACACTCTGAGGCTGTGGCAGCTGCTGGATTGCTGTTACCTTGTCGGGATCGGCCTCAATGCCTTTTGCTGACACTTTGTGTCCCACAAAGATTATTTTACTTTTAGCAAACTCACACTTCTCATTCAGAGTGAGACCATCCTTCTGAAACTTTTGGAGCACACAGTGCAACCTCTGGTCGTGCTCCTGTCTGTCTCTGCCGTATACAAGCACATCATCGGCGTGACAAATCACCCCTTCAAAATCTTCCAGCATCTGTGACATTCTCCTTTGGAAATGTTCCGGCGCCGATGCAATGCCAAAAGGAAGGCGGTTGAGCTGAAACCATCCAAAAGGCGTGATGAAGGTAATGAGTGGCCTCGACTCTGGCGTGAGCGGAATTTGCCAGAATCCAGACCGGGCGTCGAGCTTTGTGAACACTTTCGCATCTTTCATCATCGCTAGTGTTTGATCTACTGCTGGGAGGATGTGCCTTTCTCTTTTGACTACTGTGTTCAGGGGTGTGAGGTCTACACATATTCTGCGGGGCTTTCCTGCTGGTCTGGGGACCACTACCATGCCAGATCACCACTCTGTAGGCTCAGTGACTTTGGAGATAACACCCATTTCTTCCATTCTGTGCAGCTCATTTCTCACTGCATCTCTGAGGGGAAGAGGAACACGTCTTGGGGCGGATAGGGCTATTGGTACAGCTCCTTGCTCTAGCTCAATGTGGTAAGGCTCCCTCAGCATGCCTAAA
>NW_005187582.1:277150-278437 GCF_000239375.1 Pundamilia nyererei
GCTTTCCGGTGCGCCGACCCTATCTCCTCCCTCCGACATGTGAGGCTCATGCTCGACCGAGGGCGCACACGCGCCCTGTTGCTAGCGCCGGTCACAGCCTCGGCCGCGCTTCACCTGCATGCCGTTCTTGTTCGGGTTACCGATGCAAAAACTTCTCTTGCAGTTAACTGCACCGTACTATACTCGAAAATACTGTGGAGACCGCCGATCCCACTTCTGACACCACGTATAAATGATGACACTGGACGCAGCACGTTCGGGTGATGTTTTCCAACTTTACTCGTAACCCGGAAGCTCTCCGCACACACAGCCTTATGGGAACAGTAGTCTACCGCTACATCCCATAGCTTTCCTGACAGTAAAAATGGGTCTGGGCTCTTATGGGTTAAGCTGAGTTTCTGTGCTTCTCTCCACAGCTCAGGCTGGATGAAAGCTTGCAGCTGCCTCGTATGTGAAAACCTTCTTTTCAGTCAAAGTGAATAAAATCTTAGCTCACCAAATCCACATAAATGGGCTTTTCTGTTTGCACTAACAAGATCAACATGTTGTTTGAATATTTTCAGAAGCATAAGGTGATTATGAGGTGAAGTACTTGAAGGCTTCCACCTCCCCTTTTCCAAAGAGGGTTAATTCAGTGCACAAAAAGCCTCCGCCGGGCCAACTGAGGCTGTTTCTCTTTTGAAAATCTGGGTTTTATGAATTCCAAAGTGGTGAGCGTCTTACTTGTCTCCTCAGTTTAGGAAGGAACCACTGCCTGTCACCATCTAACAACATGAGAAAATGCTCCCTGTCCTTGGGCCAAAGTCAAATAGCTGATTGTGTATTGTGCTAAATTTGCACTGAGGCAAAAATAACCTGTTCCCATTCACTCCTTCAAATGAATGATAAAAGAGGAAGAAAGTGTGTTGATTCTCTGTGCTACAGTTTGACTTTCTTTGCTCTTTCAGTTGCAAATTCTTTCAAAAAGAAACAAATCAAGAAAGAAAAAGGTAAAAGCAAAGAATTAGAAATGAAAGAAAGAACTGAGGGAATGAAAATGACAAAGAGCACAAACAGCCCAGAGGATCAAAGCATGAATGAGAGCACGTCACAATAAAGTACCTCGGAAAAGCAGGCAGGACTGCCAGGCATTATCACACAGAGACCCACTCTTCTGTTTTGGTGCAAAAGCATGTGTTGTACCCTCAGCTGGCATCTGAATAATATTTGCTGGTTTTAGTCTAAATATAAGAAGCCTGAAAAAAGGATGTTAGACATATGAGCAGTGTTGGGGAGTAACGGAATACA
>NW_005187582.1:280840-283313 GCF_000239375.1 Pundamilia nyererei
CATGGTTGTTGTTCAATAATAAAATTATTCCTCAAAAATACAACTTGCCTAATAATTCTGCACTCCCTGTAGAGTGGATTGTCATTTTTTATTGTCAAGGCTGAACATGTGAAGAAAGCTTCACAAAGATGTTCCTTTGCTACTATCATGGAAGCACAAAGGTATGGTTACTTGTACGATATGGGTCAGATTTACTAAGCAGGCCAAATTACTGTACCAACAGGTGAGAATTACAAGAATCAATAGATGGGAATGTTCGGAGGGTCAGTCACTTTTTAAACAAAGATTCAGCCAGTTTGCTGTAATAATTAAGTTGCCGACCTACAATGCAAATTAGGACCCAGTGAGAATGAAAGTAATAAGCTAGGATCAGCTTCGGTGTCACGCCAGGCACTAGGTCAGTGGGGAACATCCAGGAAGGGGGAAGGGTCCAAGGGGGCTCGAGGGGGTCCAGGCAGGAGGGAATCGAACTCTCAAACCAAACCAGCAGCCACTCCACATAATCAACTTAGGGGGAAAACTCTCTCTCTCTCACTGCGACAAGGAGAAGCCACGACCTGCACACAGGGAAGACAAAGATCACTGTGGAGCTGCCACAGAAAACACTGGATGAGACGACAGAGATGTAGGAGCCAGAGTTTCACTACCAAAGTGGGTCAACGTTCCAGCGATGACTGGCAGGCTACCCACACCTTAAGTAAGAGCCCCTGATTGCTCATCTTCCACAGGTGGGGACCAGCCACAGGTGAGTTGGGCGGAGGCTCAGGAGGACTCTCGTCCACAGATGACTTTGAACACAAAGCAAAGAGACACAGAGACAGACAGAGTCCACTGCAGAGGCCGGGTCCTGACATTAGTTTTTACGCATGCCATGAGCACAAATGCTCAGATGCAACTTTCTCAGATGCAACATCATGTTCCTCATCCTCCTCTTCTCATAATGTCTCCAAAGAAACTTGCTTGCTTCTCTCTGATGTTTTGTTTTGAAACCTGTTCATTAGTCGGCCTGATATTCTCATCCTCCTCCTGATGAACTACATGTCTGCCGCACTCATAGTGTCTACAGTTTCTTGCTTATTGTCCATGCTTTGCTTGCATATGTGTGGTGGTGTAATATAGGTCTCTTTGTGATGCTGGACTCTTTCTTGGCTTGATCCAGTCTTTCAGTTAATTTGTTGATTAACTAAAAGTCAGAGAGAGCTTTCTTTGTTATTGTTATCTGAATCTTGATTTCAAGCAGTGGTGCTCCATCTCTGCCGGGGCCCAAATATTGAAATTTTTTGGCTTGTTGTAATGTGGAATTCTTTGGTCCGATGTTACGTGTTGAATGATCTTTGTTTTGGAAATCATTGTCTGACTTTTTGTGATGTTTAGGAAGAGTCCCACTCCTTAACTTTCCTCCTCATAACAATGTGCAAAGTGCCTACACTGGAGTCCTCGTCAGGTAGAGATGATCATGTGTCACAGGTGACCCACAAACATCATTCAATGACCAAGAAGCAATCCATGTCAGTTTCTTTAAATGCTGGCATATATTAAAGTTGGTTAGAGTTTATTACTGGAGACTATCATGGAGGTGCAGTGGAATCCTTTTTGTTTGGTGACAAACACCTGTCCGTTGATGCTGCCATCCATTGTCAAATACTGATTGGTTGAGAAGTGGCCAGAATAGCAAAAGGAGTGATAGCAGAGTTCACAAGAAAGAAAGAAGCAAAATAATAATAATAATAATAATAATAATAATAATAATAATAATAATAATAATAATAATACGGTGGTCAGCACGGTTGCCTCACAGCAAGAAGGTCCTGAGTTCAATTCCACCGTCAGGTCGGGGTCTTTCTGTGTGGAGTTTGCATGTTCTCCCCGTGTTTGCGTGGGTTCTCCCTGGGTACTCCGGCTTCCTCCCACCGTCCAAAGACATGCAGTTTGTGGGGATAGGTTAATTGAAAAATCTAAATTGCCCATAGGTGTGAATGCAGGAGCGAATGGTTGTCTGTCTCTGTGTGTCAGCCCTGCGACAGACTGGCGACCTGTCCAGGGTGTACCCTGCCTCTCGCCCTATGACAGCTGGGATAGGCGCATCCCCTGCGACCCTGAAAAGGAGAAGCAGAAGCAAATGGATGGATGGATAATAAAAAATTTAATACTGTTTGAGAAGTACAGGGAGTGTCTGTAGTCAATGCTTTCCATTATTTTAAACACTCAGTGTCAAAACTAGCCATACCCTTACAGAATACTAATATCTTATAACAGCCAACTAATGCACATTATAGTATAAAATACATGATCGATTTTATTTCTCTGTGAACTAAAATTGATGTTTATGTTCAGACTCTTCTTTCCACAAAAAATGTTTCACAAATGACGGCACGAGGCAAACTCACTGTTCCTACTGAAAGCACACACAATGCGACCAATAGAAAATGAGATTAGATATACCTGTTTTATATATATGTATATATATATATAT
>NW_005187582.1:283343-287246 GCF_000239375.1 Pundamilia nyererei
ATACATATATATATATATATATATATACATATATACATATATATTTTGTAAACGATTTAGCTTTTAGCCCAGTGACACATTAAACTAAGACTAAGACCATTAACTGAAAACAAAGGTATTATTTAACTCTACAGAAAACACCGAGCTGTCAGCAGCAAAGTGAAGCGCGTCACATTTTTGACATATTTGTCAAAGACCAATTTGTCTTTAAGCTGAACACAACCCATTTATAAAACACACTGTCGTGGTTAATATTAGGTTTTTCACACACCGCTCATTTTTATCCATTTACTACATTAGCATCAAAGCCCATAAATCATCACTGGCAACAGCCTGACTTATGATACAGAGTCTTGTTTAAATGAATGGCTTTTTGCTGGCAGCTCTTGGCAGGACATGAACAGTCAACTTTGAAAGACAGCTGCACTTATTTTGCACCTGAATTTTAAAAGTATTGGCCTTCATTACTTGCATTAGAATGAGATACTATTTTCTCATTGGTGCAAAACTGCCAGCCTTGACCTGATGATCAACAACCCAGTAACCTGATACTGGAGCCAAGTAAAAAAACTAATTCATATGTCTTACGTGTAGCCCAACAGTTTTTTGACATTCATTTTGCCCACATTGAGTCGTTCTTTTTTGAAAGTGGACAGCCTTATTAGACAGCCAAAGCCTGGGGAACTGGGACATCTAAAAACACAAAAAAGAGGGAATACATCCTCATGTTGGATGACAGAATAAATATATGAACTAATCTACTTCCATAGAGGTACCATGTAACATTTCCAGCATCAACAAGTGCCTTGCTCTTGTTGATGATAGCATCGTGATATTAACTAGCTCTCTGGTGGCAGAACAATAAACATGAACACACGTCTGTCACGATGTGTCGTTTTTAAAGCTTCCCTCTGCCCAGTCTCAAAAACTAGGCAGACACGTGGACATCAGCATCCCTGTCTGATGAAATTTACATCACGTGGACCCTCATCGTATCATCGGACCTGTTAAACAACTTTAGTTGGTATTTGCTTTTTACTTAATGATAACTAGCACACAGTAACAGTTAAACAATTATATTTGATGCTAATAATATAAACAAATGCAAAGACTTACACTTCTGTCTTCTTCACAACATTTTTTGATAGTTTTAAGAGGCAAATACCTTTGAGACAAGATGTCTGTTGTTTCATGTATAGAAGTGTCGTGAAGCACTCCTTAGTCAAGATTTATTTTAAGTAAATTTCAACATTAGTTTTTGCTGAGTGAGCACTGAACTGACACTCGAGCTTTTCACTCCACAAGTCTCACAGTGACAGCAAAGCTTTAAAGCAGGTTCCACAGAGCTGACACGCTCAGCAGGCTATAATGACTTCTAAATAAATTGCGAGATTTAACTGTCAGAGGAAATTACACAAATTTTGTGAGCAGCAGTGTATTCATCTGAAAAAAGAAATGAAACTGAGGTGTCTGCCTTGAACAGGTACCTCGTGCACTAACACCAGAAACATCCAACAACAGTCATTTGGAACATATCGGTTACTTTAGTCGAGTTAAAACAACTATTTGAATCATAAACTCACAGTCACTTATAATTTTATTTAAAAATAACATTAATCACATTTGCAGTACAAACTGATGATGATGAACTTTGAGTTCAGCTCTGACTCTGTGTCACAGAGTTTTCAAGATTTGTCTCCAAGAACACGGAAAATATGGAAAAGTTCTGTCCACTGACATGAATGAACAGATTAAATGTAGTCACTATTCCAGTAACTGCAATGTGATGCAATAGAAGAATAAACGTGTGCGTGTCGTTATTTAATGCTAAGACATTTATTTCACCATATGGTTGGAAATCTCTGGAACGTGCTTCAGAAGGAAAAACTGATGAAGGAAAGCTAACGGTGTCTTTATGGCAGGTTAATGGGAGCTGCAGGGATCATATGGTCATGATAGGAGCCAAATATTCAGCTGTAGGCAGCAACAAGTTTGGTTTTGGTCTTTAATGGGGAATGGCTTTTCTAGCATTGAGGGAGCAATATCACTTTAAACCAATTTAGCACATGATGAATAACAAGAAGCTTTGCTACAAGAAGACGACATGTGGAGTGTTAGTGTTCCTGTCCCGTCTGTAAAGACGTGTCATTTGTGGCCTTTTTAATAGATTTGAGTAAAGAAATGTTGAAGAAGTGTTATTGGCATGGTGTTGGGTCTATTTTGTGTGAGAGAGAAGAGAGCAAAGAGCATTTTCTTTAATTTATTAAGCAGTTGAAGGTTCAAGTTTAAAGAAAACGTCAGCCGTGTCTCTGTGCTCGCTCAGGAGAGCGCTCACACTCAGAGTAATGCTTTTTATTATGTGTGAAAAACAGGACACTAAGGTCCAAACGGTTTAGGGTGGCCTGACATCAGCTCAGGTTTCTTCTTCTGTAGCTTTTTGGCCACTTCACCCATCACCATGGCAACCACCTCTTGTCCTATAAGAGCTGTTTTATGACTGACAGGGAGTTTGTTCCTTCCTTGCAGGAGTCCACTCTGCAGGTGGGGGAGAGTCACAGGAGAGGTGGAGAATAAACTTAACCTGGGTGTCTACTGTCTTGTGCACTCTGGGAGATGATTGAATGGTAAATGGTAAATGGCCTGTATTTATATAGCGCTTTACTAGTCCCTAAGGACCCCAAAGCGCTTTACATATCCAGTCATCCACCCATTCACACACTGGTGATGGCAAGCTACATTGTAGCCACAGCCACCCTGGGGCGCACTGACAGAGGCTGCCGGACACTGGCGCCACCGGGCCCTCTGACTAGAGGGTGGGTACAGTTTCCTCTGCGGTGGGGTCAGGTGGGCTGCCCCGGGTCCTGTGGGGCTGGGCGGTCCTGCTACCGTAGTCCCCGGTCTGGATGGGCCTGGGCTTCCTTGCCTTGGTGGGGGCCAAAGGACGGGGGTGCCTACTGGGGTCAGCGGGGGAGCTGGCCCCAGGGAGGGGCATCTTGCTCCTCCCTTCTTTTCCTCCCCATCCCCGGCTGCCTCCCTCTTCCCGCTCCAACACACCCACCCACACAAGTAGGGCCTTGGGGTGCGGGTGTGTCACCAGGGTGCAGGGGAGGAATCCCCCCCCTTCCGTCCCCTTCTGGCCACCTGTGCCTCAATTTTACTCCACAACTTAGACATCCAGTGGGCGGTCTGTGTATTCAACCCCACCTCTCAATTTTAAATCCATGTAGACATTGAGGGTTCTCGGGAGGGGCCGTGCTAACACCTGCTGCTCTCTGGCAGCAGCACCATGCTCTCCCGTGTTTTAAATGCACCTTAGAACAACACGCAGCAACACTACACATGAGCGAGAGGAGGGAGGTTTGGGGTCTTCACACACCCCTGTTCTCTGCTGGCCATCGGGGCGGGGGGGCTGGGAGGAGGTGTTGGCCATCTGATTGGGATCTGGGATGCAGGGCCTCCCTGCTGCTGCGGAGCCTGGGGCGGTCTGCTTGCCTCCACCCAGGGGAGAAGGGTAACATCTCCTGGGTCTAGGTGCCGTTTTCCCCTCCAGGGGTGAGGGTACCTGGACCCGGGGTATAGAGTTTGTTTGGGGAGTTTGATTGTGTGTACATGTCCATGTATGTCTAGCCCTACGTTGGGTGAGTGCTGAGTATTTGTATATGTGTGCATGAGGGTGGGAATGCATGTTTGTGTCTGTGTGTGCCTGTTTGTATATGTCAGGTCGGGTCTTACACTCCACCTCTCTGGGAACTCCCAGGTCCTCCAAAGGCCTATCTCCCCTCACCACACTCCCTGCGGAGTAACTGATGCCCTCAGGGGTCGGTGCGTTGGTGGTTCTTGGTGTCCGGGGCTGGGCGCTCAGGTATGTACCAGCTCACTCCCGGTGACTACTTGGCGGGGCCT
>NW_005187582.1:288381-294656 GCF_000239375.1 Pundamilia nyererei
AAATATTGTTCGTTTAATATGTTGGCATTATTACATTTGGCTCAATGCTTACATACATGTGTAAAAAGGAAAATGTACGAGCTGTGAAAACTGTGTCTGATAGAATGAAGAGTAGACTGATATATGAAATATTCCTTTATTGGGTGAGAAAATCAGACCATGTCATAACTGCTTTAAGTCACACAGAATAGATATCAGAGCCTTAAACAGGCTGACTTCTGCCAAACACATTACATCCTTATGTATGACTTGTGAAGGACTTTTCTAGCAGTCCTTCACAAGTCCTGCATTTTGGGTCCAGCCCGTCCCTGACATGGCATTACAATGTATGACAGATTAAAAAGAGCACAACATTCACAGTGTGTTGTAGGAAGGATTGTAGTCTCTGCACATACATGAAGAAAAATTACATTGTTGGTCCAATGTCCATTTTTAACATGTTCAGCCTGTGAGAATCTGGAGAAAATGAAGGAGAGGCTCAACATCCTTCAGTTAGAGCTGTCGTCATACGTGGAAACCTTTTGGGTCCATGATGTTTGTGTTTAATATAAATATAATAAAAAATAAATTTACTGAATTTTCACTGTGTGTGTGTGCGTGTGTGTTGGTGGCGTGTATATTTTTCCTTAACACACCAGCAAACAGCAGAGGACATTTTGGTGATGAATAGAGAGGCAAAAATAAAACGGTCTGCTCTGCTCCATGAATCTGATGATGAGGTAGAACCAGCAGACAGATGGGACCCCTTCACTGATGTTTTTCTGTGACAGCTGCCCTTTCATGATATTTGGCTTGTATTTTGTTTTAGTTAAGAGCACTGTCAGTTTAGTTCAATTCAGTTATATTTGTATAAAGCCAAATCACAACAACAGTTCCCTTCTGGAGCTTTATATTGTAAGAAAAAGACCCTACAATAATAAAGAGAACTTCCCAACAATCATATGACCCCCTGTGAGCAAGCACTTTGGTGACAGTGGGAAGGAAAAACTCCCTTTTAACAGGAAGAAACCTCCGACAGACCCAGGCTCAGGGAGGGGCGGGGCCATCTGCTGTGATTAGTTGGGGAGTACAAGTAACAAGTATGATTCAATGCAGAGAGGTCTATTAACATATAGTGAGTGAAGAAGAAACACCCAGTGCATCATGGGAATCCCCCAACAGCCTACAACTAAAGGAGGATTTGGGGTCACCTGATCCAGCCCTAACTATATCTTAAAATCTTCAAAAAGTAGAGATAGTCTGTCTTCCAAATGGAGCCTCTGTGTGTATTTTTAAATATATCTCGCTGTAAATGACTCGCAGTTGATGAAACTGCAATGATTGATAGCTTTTATCGTAAGGCAAGGCAAGGCAAATTTATTTGTATAGCACAATTCAACAACAAGGTGATTCAAAGTGCTTTACAGACAAACAAAAACAAATAAAAAGCATGATTTAAAATTGATTAAAAAACAAGCAAACAAACAAACCTGTTCGCGCGATCTGAACCCTTATCGTAAGGGGAGCTACCAGTCCTTCTGTGGACGAGCTACTTTCTATTTTAAATTCCCTGAATTTAAAATACTCTCTAGACCCAGTCTAGACCCAGCTGGGGAGCTACCCAGAGCTCGTAGCCCATTGTCGCACCAGTAAAGCACCTGCATGTGTTACTTTTTTGACATCCTAGCTATTTAAATGTTTTCTACGATTGTCGCCTTTCACTGATTTTGTTTTTTTCTCTGGCCTCAGTTTAAAAAATGGAATTTGATCTGGAAGACGTTGTGGCTCAGCCTAGCATCGCTGCTTGTTCTGTCTGTGCCTGTATCCTCCGGCAGTTAGAGTTAGACACACGTGCTCTGCTTAGAGGTAAGTATGAGTTTCAGATCTGTGGAATGGGGGAAGAAAATAAAAGGGAGCCACTTCAGAAATAGTGCTCCGTCTTCATTATTGCAGTCTGTGTTCACAGACAAAGCAAAGGAGATCTGTGCTTGAACGAAAAAAATGTTTAAAAGTCCAATGTGTGCCATTTAAATCCATGTGATAAATTCTGTTTCCATGGCCAAATAATTCAATCTCTGTAATCATTGGTAACACTTTGGTGTTTTGTGTGGTTTTTCTTTCCTAAAATGATTTTTCTTTTTGAAACGATGAGGTCATTAGGCAACTTAAAGCTCTAAGTGATTACATCACCATATAGCGTATGTACCTCCTATTTTATGTGCAGGAAGGGAGCGTGTCACCCACACACAACATCGCTGTAACCATACAGCTGCTTTCCTGCATTTATATTGGCAGGATATGAGCACTGTTGGAAAGCATTTAGGTGAATGAGGCAAGTTGTACAAAGTGTTTTGAGCAAGTGGATAAGCACCAGTCTATTCACAGCCCAAGTGTCACTTACCTTCATTTGTAGGACACGCCTATCTGCTCTTTGATTGGTCAGTCTCCTCCTGCTGCTGACGCACTGAAAAAATATTCTTCGTGCTCAAGAAACAAAATCAAAGGTTGATTTATTCAGATAATGAAACATTAAAGTAAATGCTCTTGGGATAAACTGACTGTATAGTAATCATGCACATTTATTAGACCAGCTCTCCATAAACTCTTATATCTCACACTGTAACTATGTAACAAAGTGACATGGAAAATTTACATGTAATGAAATTATTCAAATCAGCTTTTAGGGAAGTTTTTTTTCTGTGTTGTCAGGCCAGCAGAGGGGGAAAGTAGCCAAGTACAGTTACTTAAGGATAATTTAGATGCACTTCACTCACATTTACACGGCTCCCGTTTGGTCTTCTTCACAAACTGTATATACTGTAAGGCTGCACAGCACAATAACTTGTGTCCAACATCTTCAGTAGTCTGATAATGGATGCATTTAATATTTTATATGTTAAAATTGGACTGAAAATTTCACATTTGTTTCTGGAAAAACACAATAAATGTATCAGAACATGAAATGATCTGTCCTTAGAAAAGCCTTAGTTTTAGCTTGAAAAACACTTTTTTACAATATCACACTCTGACTTCAGCTGTCACATGGTTTAATGTTTTTAGGCTGAGACTGAAATAATGAAGCCGCCTTGAAACAATCAGCGAATGCATTTGATGCTTCACCAGTGCTCCACTCACTGATGAGAAAACACTTTAATCAAATTATGAATGTCTTGGATTTCCTTAGAGTCACATCTGTTTGATCCACGTTAGGATTTTGTCTCGTCCTTCAGATAATTCTGCAGGCTGCACTTTACCACAGCTTTGTAAAACACATGCTATTATTTTTACATTAAGGGACTTGCTGCACTTTCTTCTTTGCTTAAATAATTGCAGCTTGTCTCTTTGGCTATTATACTGGAATCTCACAGGCTCGCTATTCACATACAAAACTACAATTAATAATCTATAGCATCCTGCTCGTTTGTGCTCGATGCATTTATTTCTTTTCCTTTTTCATTTAATTATTTGTTTCACATCACAAACAAAAATAATGCCTTTGTTTATTTGATTGTGCACCAAAGGCCCAGGGACACAGAGCTGGTCTTTGTGAAGCAGACAAACTGCTGCGAGTTGATGCTTTCTCTGCTTTTGTAACGCTGTAGCACTACAGCCTCTTTCGGCTTCGCTCGGGATAGTGGATCATGTTTGAAATCAAAGTACTTTGTCCTCCTGCATGCTTCTGATCACGGCGTCCCCCCTTTTTAGGTTGAATGTAAACGTCCTGTCGAGTCATGTCCGCTCTCAATCAATCAAATGTTGAGATGTGACCAGAACTTACAGTGTAGCTTGGTAATGAGATTTGGAAATTTGTGAAAGAGAGAAGGGGAATGAGATGCAGCAAATGGTCTGGCCTGTTGGAAATGAGTCTCCGCTGTATCACTAAAATAAGCCATAAGCAGAATGCCACAGCAGAGCTACAGAGAGGTGAAATAGGCACAACTGGAATGCTGATGTGATAAGGACAGGTGAGGCGTTTTGATATAACTTACTGAGGTCATGTCCTTCAGTTGGCCTGGAAATATGTTGGGGTTGCTGCCATGCTGTGGTATAATAGAGGAAATCATAGGATAGTCCCCTCTGAAACTGTTCCTCACAGCATGCACATGGACACATCAGCAGTGTCACGGTGCATTAATACAATACAATGTATCCAAATGGGGCCTGTGAGAAGACCAGCGTAAGTTTGCACTGTACTGTTGAGCATGCAGAGAGTACTCACCCCTTAAATCTTTTCCTCTGTTATTCCCTGTTTGTTTGTTCCGTTAAGTTTAAGGACCACGGAAAGTTCCCTTTCCTGGTGTTCAATGAGAGCTACATTCCCACAGAAGGACAGATGATAGTGGAAGTCTGGCTTTCATGCTATGGTAAAAACTGAGGCAGAGGGATGAGAGCATTGCAACGTGTTCCTCTGCGTGTGATCTTCTGGTGTTTGCCGACTCACAGATATACATGTGGCCTTGATCTAGTGCCCTTCTAACTTTTGAGTAGACAGGAAGGAGGCTCACTTCACCACATTATCCACCATATTTACTTCATATTGCATGTGATGCTCACAAACTAAAGTGAGATTTTATTGCCATTTGATTAAAAGTTGCTACAAAAACATCCTCATTTTGATTCATAGTTTATTTTTAATGGTACATTATTTTCGTTCTGGCTTGTAGCTGCTCAATTACGCCCACACAGTGAGTGACAGCTTAGTATGAAGTGCTGTGGACATGTTGCTTCACTGGGACACAACAGCACGAACCTTCAGGCTGGGCCCAGGACCTCGTCTCCATGTGCTTCACTGTGATCTGTGAGCCTATAAATAAATGAGCTGCTAGATTTTGAAACGTTTTGTTTTATCTATTTATAGCTGAGTTTTGCTGGAGGAAAAAGAATCATTATTCTTATTTGGCCGTAAGATGGTTAAGGGTAAAAGACGCATTGATTAATGACACATACCTTGTTTCCTCTCTATTTAAAAACACAGTATTGACCAACACATTTCCAACCCTCCGTTAAGGTTGCTCGTATGTCACAGATATTTTCCTACATTTCCTACATTCTTGAGCAGGAAGCTGCATCCACAACTATGTTTTAAAGTAAGCATATTTTTTCCCAGCTGTGCGATAGACTCTAGAAATATCCAGGGTCCATTCAGCTACTTGCCCTGTGATAGCTGACATATGGGCCAGCTCCCTGGGCTGCCCGACCCAGAGTCTCCTGGGGATGATCTTTGCCTCAGGGTCTCATTGCTGCTTTTTGTGGATGATGTGATTTTTCGTTTTGCTCCATCAGGTGGTGTCCTCCAGCTCACGCTGGGGTACTTCTTTTTTGAATGAGAGGTGGCAGAAATGAGAATTAGCACTTTCACGGTTCTCAGACTCGAAAGTGCTTAAAAGGAGGATGAGTCGTTGCCCCAAATGGAAAGCAGTTAAGTATTTCAAGCTCTTGTTGACAACTGAAGAGAGTGCATGTCCGCAGTTAAGTGGACACAAACGAACTGTGGACAATGACCAAAAGGGGCTTTGATCATAATTCACAAAATGGAATTTATGTTATTTTTCATAGAAGTCAATGCAACTGGAAGTCTTTCTGCAACAAGAGCAATCCAGTAAAAAGAATTGCAGTTTATGGCACTGGCAGATATGTCCATCTTATATGTGAGCGGGGTGCAGTGGTTGAATACGCCGCCCCTACATGTGCCAAAGTGTTTGTGACCAAGACACTAAGAGCCAAGTTGCTCCACGTGGCAGGGAAGCACCTTGGTGGCAGCTCCTTACACGTCATACTGTGTAAGTGCATCTATTTTATTTAATTTTTAAAAATATTTTTTGGCATGTAAGTGCAGGCTGTTTACTTACAATCCTATGAATGCCCGAGAACACTCATGACCATGTAGTCATCTGCATATCCAGACATGTTTGTGTGTTATGTGGCTCACCAAATACAAACCTGATCTGGATTGGTACTCTAAGAGAGACTTTCTGTTATGCCTGCTGTTCCAGCCTGTACATGGATATATCAGTTGTGGCTCCTCCAGCTGCTGTGTATTTTGGCACACCCCCTTGTGGCATATATCGTATGATAATGCAGACTCTTCATTTTTCACCCAGCCTCTCACAAATGAATATGTTTGATCTAAAGCAGCTCTTCGTTTTGGACCATCCTGCTTCCTTTTAGATTTTGTTAGGGATGAGGTTCTTACATAACTTTAAAGTTATTGTCAAGTATGATGTTGCATAGCAACTGGAGCAATTTTTGTGTATGATTACTCACAGTTGCACTACCAATACCTGTGTCTGTGCTTC
>NW_005187582.1:294850-298769 GCF_000239375.1 Pundamilia nyererei
CAGTAGAAAGGTAAAAGCTGAGTTACATCACCAGCAGTCCTGAGCTTCCATCTTAAACGTCAGAGGATAATTATCCAATGCTGAATGAGCCTGAGGTTGATTATTTTTAGTGGTTAGAGTCTTGGGTGTAGTTAAGCTCTGCCTTTTCTTTCTCTCTCTTTCTGTTCAGCCGCCTGCTACTGTAGCTGTGCATGCATTTTAATGCCTTTGCCCCCAAGCTGTATAGTGTCAACAGAACACTGTCGCTGCATGAAAAACTGGCACATTTCTTACAGCTTTTTCTGTCTCCACCTAAAGTTAAAGTTTAAACTTTGTGCCAGTGGTGTTTAATTACTCTCAGGCACAGTGTGTTATTCAAAGCGCAGTGGTTTGTTCTACCCCTCACATTCCTTAAAGCCTTTTTTCGGTCAATAACAGGATTGCAGAGGCAGTCTGCCTGCTTGCTACAGACATGGAAGAACCACGGGGACGTTGTTCGCTGCCCTGTGGACGTTTTCCTCTAATTAACATTCAAGTTCAGGCACAATCCAGGTTGTGATGTTGAACTGTTATTGCATCAAGGAGGCAGAAACACCTGCCTTTAATCATCTTCCTCTGTGGGTTTACACAAGAATAGAAAGTGATGATTTAATAAATTAGTGAGTGGTTGAATAATGAATCAATGCTCCGGCTGTATGACAAGCCCTTTAATGTCGATATGACAGCACAGTGGAAAACAGGGTTAAAACTGCGTGTCCACAATTGCGTTTTAATGCGTGTCAGTGTGTGCGCTCACACACACACGCTCAGACATCTTAGGTTCGTTTATGAGTCTGGAATAAAATCTTCTTGAAGGCCCTTCTGAAGTCTCGGTTAAAAATGGTGTAGATGATGGGGTTCAGGCAGCTGTTGCAGTACCCGATCCAGAAGAAGAGGTTGAAGAGAGTATCAGGGATGATGCAGTTCTCCCTGCAGACAGCGTGGAGGCTGTAAGTGAAGAAAAACGGGAACCAGCAGAGGACAAATACGCCCATCACCACTGCCAGGACAAATGTGAAGCGCTTCTCCCTCATTTGAGCCACTTTGTTTTTGGATAGAGACGCGTGTCTGCTGCGGACAGGCACCGGAGACGGGAGAAGGAAATGGTTGGAGCCGTGGTCCGATGATGCCCACGATATGGAGGCACAGGAAGGAGGGGGCACAGAAGGAGGGGGTTTCAAACTGTTTGCTGCTCCCTCCGCGTCCTTTCCCTCATCTGTTTTCATCCTCCCACCGCCTCTCCTGGGGAAGCGGAGCGATGAGGAAAAGGACAAGGATGTTTTTATTTCACCTTGGCAGCTCCGTTCCTCTAAGTCGATCTCATCCAGCTCTCCTCTCCTGTGAGTGCTGCTGTTGCTGTCGATGTTGGAAGAACTGTGTCGGGCGGGGGGCCGCGGGCTGTCCAGCTCATACTGAGGACAGCCCTTCCTTTGGCAAACCCTGGACGTGCCCACGAAACACGTCTCGGACTGCGACGGCTGCCGCTCCATCACGTTCTTCGCCACGAACACGGTGGAGGCCCGCTGCTTAGCAACGCGGTATATCTTACAGTAAACGAGTATCATGATGACTCCCGGAGCGAAGAAGGACACCAGGCAGGAGGAGAGGATGTACCATGTCTGATTGTTGAGGAGACACTCCTGTGTGTGCGTGTTATTCTCACCGTACGTCCCCAGATCCTCTTTGTGGGTCATTAGCAGCGGTGGGGACGAGATGACAATAGATATGAGCCACACGATGCTGATCATCGTTTTGATCCGCCGGGGAGTACGTTTGCGGTTGTAGCTCACCGCTTTGGTGACGGACCAGTATCGGTCAAGGCTGATGGCACACAGGTGGACAATGGAGGAAGTGCAAAAGAGGACGTCCAGAGCCAGGTAGAAGGAGCACCAGGTGGAACCAAAGTACCAGTAGCCCATGACCTGGAAGGAGGACAAAGTGATTAAGACGTGTACGAAGAAAAGTGCTTATTCCTCAATCAGCATCTGTCAGCAGGGAATCGCTTAATTGAATATTTCACTGCAGTATAAATATTCTGTCAAAACCTCATAACTGCCACACTGGCTGCTGTTTTTTTACTCTGGAGGCTCTTACAGCAGCTGCTGCTCTGGTCTTCCTCCAGCCAGTTCAAAACAGTAATCTTTTCCCAGAAATATTCATCAACCCCCCCCAGCTTCTGCTAGCACCAAGTCTGTCCTTTTCCAATGTCCCTTTTCATCTGCCCTCATGTACTTCACTTTTTTATGACCTGCTTGGTAAAAACAAAAAGTAGCACATGTTACCCTGTTGCACTCCTAGTTTATCGATTTAGAGGTGTGAAATGAGCCTGCATGTTAGATGAGGGTTAAAATAAATTGACTGTTTTTATTTGCACAGCACACAATCATAAACAGCAATTCCTAAAACTGGGCCAACAGTTCTTCTTACTTTTCAAGCTGCTGATCATAGCTGTGGCAGACTGAAATAACAGAATACAGCAGGATCTTTAAGTGCAGTAAACAGAAAGACAGACAGCGAGATAAATGGGAGGGAAAGCCACAAAAGTCCAGGAGCACAAATCAGTAGTTTCATTTCAACACTATTGTTGTTAAACTGTAAATCTTTATATGGAAGGATCACCATGGAATATTCCATCGTTTTTCTTTGAACATCGTACTTCTTGAATTTCAGGCGGCGGGGTGAAGCTGGCTTCAAGAACAGATAAACAGTTATGAAGATAAGCACTCAGCCGTAGACTGAGGTGTAAGCTCAACATTTCTCACAGATTCCATTTATACACAAGACACAAGCGCACTTTAAAAGTGTTGCAAACATCTCATTTTATGAAATGCCTTTTCTGTAAATTGCCTAACTTCTAATAATTAATAGATTAGTACAATCGTCTGTCTCTCCAGTGAGTCTCCCGTCACATTGAAAGACTCCAACATGTTGGACTGCAGCTGGAGCCTGTAATCCTTGTTCTGTTCATTAGCCTCCGAGTGCCTAGCGAAGCACCACGTGGTTGATGGTTAGAATGGCCCCCTTCTCATCTCCACCAACTGCAGTCCAAGACAACAACATCAAAGACCACTGTAACCATGACCATCCATCAGCAGGGAACATAAGCCATGCTAGACGGTTAAAATAAGGGCTTGGTAGTTAACTGGTAAGTCTACATATTAGTGCAGTTTCTTTGTGTTCTCTCCAGTCTCATCTCTTTTCCTTGTCAGAGTACCTGGTACAATAGCCGTGTCCAAATTCAGAGGCTGCATCTTCCTGAGGACCCGGCCTTCGCGGTCTACGTGGGCCGGGTCCTCCGAAGGCCAGGTAGGCCAGAAGTGAGTGGCTGTGAAATTGGACGGTCTAGCCAATAACATTTTTAAGTTATCTAAGTGACTTATGTATCATGTTTAACCTGAGTAGTGAAAGACTGCAGGGGTCTGAAAACGATTTGCCGGGACTTTGCCGTTCTCGCCGGCTCTAGTGAGCCTTGAACCCCCGGCTAGCTATTGAGCTGGTGGGTAACAGACGTCTCCAAAAACGTCTGAGCACTTTTACAAATATGTGATTTGAAGTTTACACAGCAACATTTTCACTTGAAAATATCTTAAAAGTTTATTTTGTGACCCAGAAAGAGTAATAAGAGTAATATTAAAACTAAGTAGCTGCCGCCATTGTTGGAAACTGGAATTGGCCGTCTGAGCCACGCTATGAATCCCACGAGGGATACACCCGACCCATCCTTCAAATCTGGGGAAAAGGAGGACGCAAATTTGGACCGCCTTCATCGCGTCGCTGTGATGTAATCGACCTGGATGCAGCCCATGAATTTGGACACCCCCAATGACTCCCCTCATAACTCCACCCATCCTTCAGCTGAAGAAAGAAGTAGCAGACGAGACTAGGTAAGAACTAGTTACAA
>NW_005187582.1:298789-304055 GCF_000239375.1 Pundamilia nyererei
AATTTGGACACCCCCAATGACTCCCCTCATAACTCCACCCATCCTTCAGCTGAAGAAAGAAGTAGCAGACGAGACTAGGTAAGAACTAGTTACAATGTAACCAGTTAAGTAGGAGACTAAAGACGGCTCAAAGTACCAGGATGACGGTGGTGTGAGAGTGAATACAAAGACCCGAGCAGGAAGGAACAGAAAGTACTACAGATATGAAGCCATGTCTAACACAATACAGCTGCAGGATCATTTCAAGGAATAATAGCTAAAGAAAAGCAGGAACAAAGCACCAGGTAGTTATTGCTGAGAGCAGAGGAGAACATCAGAGTGGATTCAGCAGCTACACATCAAACAGGTGCCTCCGAACTTGAGCGAGGGGAAACAATTAATTAAATTGTTCAGAATTATCTGTCACGTTTTTTAACAAGCCAAGATGTTGACAGTCTACTTCTCACACGTTTTCATGCAGAACGCGAGCCAGAGAGCGTCTCTTCATTACTCAGTAAGACGTTCAAATTCATTTCATGTTTCCAGCTCAAAGGACAACAAACACTTCCAAGTAAAACATGAACGCTTCTCCATATCAGCCCTGACTGGGCTTCCCCGCTCAGTTACTCAGTTATAATATCATGGTCCAGGCTGTCCGTCAGTGTGTAAGGTGTGTTTTTCCTACTTTCTGTCTACCTCGCCTGCCTCTCCTCACCTGCAGGTCATCGGCAGTACTTAAGGAGCAGCTCAGACCTACCTTCACTCTTCGCCAGATCATCGGCTACTCTGTAGCGGTAAATTAGCCCTAATGGTCGGTTTGACCTTTGTTACTTCCTGTGAGACGGACATCTTATTTTATTAGGATCCTCTATCCAACAAGAATGGGTCAACACTCATCTTCCTGCAGCAACTGTCCCTTTAGTTCCCGAACATTTACTGACCGATGTTTCAAAGATGGGAGATGTTAGACTGTGGTAACCATGGCTCCGTGTGAGCATCTTTAGCTGTTTTGTGTTATCACCATCAAAAACAAAATGACTCAAAATGCTTCATTTTCTCAATTGAACCATTTGATGGTTTCTATGTTCTGTTGTAAATAACATGGGTTTATGAGATTCTGCAAAAAGAGCATTCTCTCTAACGTGAACTCAAAAAATCCACACGTCCACCACCAAAAATAATGATATTAAAAATGTACCTGAAGTTACACCAACAGGCACCTCTGTGTGTTTGCACCCAGCACATGTTTCAGTACTCACTGGTATTACTTATACAGATTTTTCCTACAAACTCAGGGGTTTTCACAACAAGCCACATGCTCCCATACCCACGATGCATCATTCAATCCCTTTAAGACCTTTCTAAATAACCCTCACACACACATGCACACTCACAATCTGAGAGATTTGGTACATTACCTTGACCATTAAGGATTGGATGAGGCTCAGCTCCAATAATTGACCTTTGGTGTAGTAGATGACCTGCTCTACTTCCTCATTTACAGGAGGAATCGATAACCCTCTGAGGTCTACATCAGCGTACTGAAGGCGGTGATCCTGACCCTCGCTCTAACCGAACACTACACTTAAAAAAACAACAACAAAATTGATGTTTTGGTAAATATGTGATTAGCTTTTGCTGCGTGTCAGCAAAGCGATCATGTCTTTGTTCCAGGTCTGCCAAGACTTTGCCTTTCAATAAACACAAAGCCTGCTGATTTCCTGGGGTTAGGGTTAGAGTTGTCCCTGACCTCAGAGCGTCAACATTCAGACTGCTCAATCCCAGCTTTAATTTCACACACTGCGCTCAATCCCCATCGGTGTTCAAGAAAATCTAGGAAATAATTCCATCCATGACCTTTATGCAAATGTATGAGCATGAGTGAATTTATGTG
Source organism: Pundamilia nyererei (assembly GCF_000239375.1). NCBI lineage: Eukaryota > Metazoa > Chordata > Actinopteri > Cichliformes > Cichlidae > Pundamilia > Pundamilia nyererei. The sequence goes on from NW_005187582.1 coordinate 300,663, forward strand.
TCGGTCTTTTGTGGTGACAAGAAAGCTGTGTGCTTAGGTGAATGCACCTGAAAGAATCCAATCACAGAGATTGAGCTTCTTGTGTCGGGGCTCAGCCTTAGAGATAAGACGAGGAGATCAGTCAAAGCCACGAGGTGCTTCGGGCATCCTACTGGGATGCCTCATGGGTGTTTCTGTTGTGACGTGTTTTAGAAGGAGACCCCAGGACAGATCCAGGACACGCTGAAGAGACGGACTCTGAGCTGGGCCTCAGTATCTCCCCAGAAGAGCTGGAGGGGGTGTCAGGGCATCTTTGCTGCTGCCCTCAACATGCAGACCCCGTTAAGAAGTAGAAACTGAATGGATGGATGAAGTAAATTTGTTGCCATAAACAGCTGATGGGGCTCACACTTCCGCAGGCTGCAATTATTACAAGGAGATGAGGGAAGGATATGATTTGATTCAATGTGCTTTAATCAAAGAGTAAAAAATGGAGAAATGTCTTCAACGTTTCTTGTGTCTCAGCAGCAGAGCAGAAGCTGCTGTGAACATTACATACATTCATGTATGTTTTGTGCATTATATATCATGTATTTGTTTCTTCTGCATGCTTCAAATGTTTTGAAAATGTCTGTTTTCCTTCTGGGTATTGCAAGGTCAAATCGGAAATGCATTTTTAAAAACAAGTGGATGGAAATGCTTCTCTTGATCCACACCTGGATACTAATTCAAAATTCAGCACCAGAAGCTCCCACCCCACATATTTACCCCCGGCTTCATTGTGATGCAGTCTTTATGTGCATGCAGTGCATGTTTTTGGCCCAATGCTGGAGGGTTCCTTTAACCCTGTCATGCATGAATTATGACAACCTCAATCAGGATTTTTTTCTTAAGTATTTATTTTCATCTTTAGCCATGAAAAGATGAATAAAGTACTTATTGTTATTGCATTGCAATTTTGAGGTACTAAAGTCGCTTTGAACAGCAGCTGTAGACCTGGTCTCCAACTTCGAAGCATTCATTTCAAAAGCAACCAGTTCATTTTCACACAGTTGCATTACTGGTCATGCTGTGGTCTCCTACCAGTGTTTCCCCAGTGTCACTGAAAGCCTAAAAGCCTGCTAATAGAAAATATGTAAAAAGGTCTGCACCATGTGATTCACAGTCCTTGGATCAGTCTTTATGAGTAAACTAAAGGCTTCACTATATCTTCCACTACACTGCTTTCTTTTGTTGGCGTTTTAATCGCAGTGATTAAAAAAACCACAAGCTGCCCTTTTTCTATTTGTCATTTATCCAAGTGAATGGTAAATATGGTAAATGGCCTGTATTTGTAAAGCGCTTTACTTAGTCCCTAAGGACCCCAAAGTGCTTTACACTACATTCAGTCATCCACCCATTCACACACTGGTGTGAACATTTCACATGACTTAATTTAGAAGACTCAGTGGAGGATTCCCAGTTGTTACAGCGTCTTTCTGTTGAGGTGTGAAGGTGGACACCCTCGTGAGTCTGTGAAGGTTCTCAGTCATCCAGGTCATCGTAGTCTAAGGAGCTTGGAAAGAAAAGCGTCTGGACTTCTTTAAGTTGCTTGAAGACGTTTCACCTCTCATCCGAGAAGCTTCTTCAGGTCAAATGCTGGAGAGTCCCAGATTGACCTCAGAAAACAACATGATAGGTTGGGGCTAAGTTTTACAGCGGGTTCACCTGAAACCTTGGCTGATTGTGACCCACACCTGCTTTCACACCATGGATCGTGTGATTAGGTAGAGGATCATTAGGGGGTCCTTTGGCCCTCTTGGGGGGGACAGTCCTACAGGGTTTAACTCTGGGACTCTCCACCTTTTGACCCTAGAACTGAAGAAGCTTCTCGGATGATAGGTGAAACGTCTTCAAGCAACTTAAAGAAGTCCAGACACTTTTCTTTCCAAGCTCCTTAGACACCCCTGTGAGGTAATCCAGCTTTAAGTGAATGGTAAATGGCCTGTATGTGTATAGCGCTTTGCTAGTCCCTAAGGACCCCAAAGCACTTTACACATCCAGTCATCCACCCATTCACGCACACATTCACACACTGGTGATGGCAAGCTACATTGTAGCCACAGCCGCCCTGGGGTGCACTGACAGAGGCGAAGTGATTCAAAATTAGTAATGCACATTTCTAAAAAATATGTTACTGTGTACATCAGCACTGAATATGAATAAATATGTGTTTGTGTTACAGTAAATTATTCAGTGTAGTGCATATCATTGCACTGCACTGAAGGTCCAACCAAGCATCAGAACGGGAGAGAAAGGAAAGAAAAGAAAACTGAGTACTTCAGAAACTGTTGATCTACTGGAATTTTTCCACACAAGCATCTATAGAGTTTACAAAGAATGGCAGGAAAAAGACAAAACATCCAGTTAGTGGCAGTTCTCTAGAAAAAAAAAAAGCTTTGTCTTTCCCAGAGGAGACAGCTCAGAGGAGGGGAACAGTAACTCAAACAACGACTCATTACAACCAAAGTGTGCAGAAGAGCATCTATGAATGCATCATACACTGGGCTTGGGCCACAGCAGCAGAAGACCACACCAAGTGCTAATCCTGTCAGCTAAGAGCAGTTTGCAAAGGCTCACCGAAGTGAACAATAAAAGGTTGGACAAATGTTGCCTGATCTCATGAGTCTGGATTTCTGCTGAAACGACATGAAAGCATAGATCCATCCTGCCTTGAATAAGTGGTTCGAGGTACTTATGGCGGTGATGGGAGATATTTTCTTGGCACACTTTGGCTCTTTACCAGCTGTGCGTCATTTAAATACCACAGCCCACCTGAGTATTGTTGCTGACCATGTCTATCGCTTTACAGCCACAGTGTACACATCTTCTGATGGCTGCTTACAGCAGGATATGCAAATGATCCCAATCAGGTTTCTTGAACATCACAGGCTTTGAGGGTCATTTCAAACAGATGAGCTACTTGGGTATGAGATTCCTATTTGATGCAATCTCGCGGTAATGGAGCGGAAAATGGGACAGACTTTGTCACAATGGTAGGAGGGCACGTTGAAATGCTGGGATGAAAAGTGTCATGATCGGCTGTGTGCTGCAGGCAGGAAAGGACCCAAAGGCAGACTCATAGGCGAGACTCAAACACAGGAATAAACTGTACAAAACTAAACTGGAAAATCTAATGAACTGAACACACAGAGACTCACACAACCATGAGGGAGATCGCAACGCCGGACAGAAGGAAACAAAGAGCTTAGACAGGGAACAACAAGGGAACAGGAAACACATGGGGAACTCAGCTGGAGACAGAAGACGCAAAGCTAAACACAACACATGAGACGAAGTACCTTCAGAGTAAGAGAAGCAAAACGCTGGGTTTTCTTGGACCATGACAAAAAGCTTTTTTTAATTCCAAAAAAA
>NW_005187582.1:310333-317642 GCF_000239375.1 Pundamilia nyererei
ACATTTATCAACATGATGACATGATTTACTGTTATTATGGCGTGCCTTAGGACGCATTATCAATGCGGTTTGACCTCTGATGTACCTCATCACCAAACAGCACGAGGCTGCAAGCTCACGGGGCTCGGATCAGTCCCGTACACTTGGTACTTGCAGAGGGTCGGTCTGCATAGCAGCCAGTGAGCACAGAGTGAGAGGATGATGAAAGTGAAGAGAGATGGGAGAATGGAGGGTGCCCTGAGGGTGACAATAAGGATGAGCAGGGGACAGAGAGAAAAATAGGATAGCTTTTTTTTTAGGCTTTTTATATCATGGAAATCATAAATACTCAAATGAAAATGAAGAAAATCATGTTCTCTTAACCTTGATACTCCCAGTGAAACTCATTTAACCATCAAATAATTGTAGACTGCAGTATGTTGAGAAATGAAAGGAAAGGGCTGCACAGAGACTACTCATCTGTCGGCAGACTCAGCGTTGCAGGAGCTCTGTGGTGAGCCCCTGCGTTGGTGCAGTGAACACTGTATTTTTTCACAAGAGAAGAATCGAGATGGAGAGAAACCTCCAGACCAAGTTTGAACAACATCTAAAATTATTGGACTTTCAGAGATTTGACCTGATCGGCGCTAATACAGCTATTAATTCTTGTTTGTAAACAGACAAGGAACAGGAACCGAATACATAGAAAACTGTGTGAACTTGGAACTACAAAACAGTCGCCTCACCTCATTGGCTAGGGAGAAGGGGATGACCAGAGTTGCCACCAGTATGTCCGCTGAAGCCAGAGACACCAGGAAAAGGTTCTGAGGTGCCCTCAGGGCTCGACTGGTGAACACCGCCACCACGACCAGCACGTTCCCCACCACAGTCCCCAGGATGATGACCGTGACCACCAGCACGATAAACACCGACGCCACCTGCGAGTGAGGAGGTAGAGGAGGAGATCTGGACGAGCCAGAGGACGCCTGGCTGACATTCTCCAGAGAAGAGTTTGGTATCAACGTGGCCGGCGTGGTAGCCGTTACAGGCGTCAACGCCTCCAATGCGTCCATCCTGCTTAAACCACTGACGTTGTGATCTCCATTTTCACTGAAGACCAGTGCATGTGTCTTTATGTCACAAAAAAACCCAGCAAAAACACAGAAATGTCCCCCAAATATCTTCACCAACTTCCAAATATTAAAGTTTCAAAAAAAAGAAAAAAAAAGATGATTTGTCTCTTGACAAAAATCGATTTCTGTCATTCTCACAGGACGATAACTATCCTGAATATTTCATACTATTATCCTCTGAAACATGCAGCTTGATATCAGTGGTCGTGCCCAAACACACTCTGCCACTACATGAAGGGTTTGCATGAGAAATTTCATTAAGAAAATCCCGTCTTCTAAAGTCCCCACTTTTAAATTTTATATAAAAGCTACAGACTGACCTGTTTAACTCCAGTGAGCTGAAGGAACGAAGACAAGCATATGGCTGCGTGCTCTAGTTGGAGTGAGGACAGAAAGCCTATTTGGGATGCATGGTACCCTCATTCTGCTGCACTGGGAAAACAACCAGCGGCTGAAAAGTGGAGGGAAAAAAATACTCAAAAGAAAAGATTAAATCTTTAAAAATAAAAAAAAAGAGTCAAGAAAAAAAAGCAGGTCCTCACTTTCATGCGAGTTATTGCTGAGCTGAGTGACGGTGCTGCTGCCACTGCTGCCGCTGCCGCTCACTGAGTCGGTACTGCTGGAATAGAGAAGAGAGGAGGAGGAGGAGGAGAGAGAGATGAAAAGAAGAAAGACTTGGACAGGAGCGAGAGAGAGGAAGAGGTATTTGAAGGAGAGGAGGCAAGGAAAAAGCAAAGGAGTGAGACAGAAACGATGGATGAAGTGTGAGAGTGTGGGAGGAGGGAAAAGGGGAACACAGGGAGATATAGGAATGGGGAATGAAAAGGAAACTAATGAAGCTAGAGAGAGCAAGAAGAAGAAGAAGATGAAGATGAGATGAAAGAGGGGAACTGGAATTGGAAGGAAACTGAAAATAAGGGATTGTTAAAAAGAAAAGAAAGGGGAGAGGGGAAATGAAGGGTAAAGATGAACAGACAAAACAGGAAACAGAAAAGAAATGAGAAGGTTAGAAAAAGGAAAGACTGCAGGGGCCTGTGGAGGAAAGAGGGGAAAAAAGGAAGGATGAATGGCAGGAAGAAGAGGGGAGGAGAGGCGAGAAGAACAAGAGTAGTTATGTAAGAAAAAATAAAGACAGAGAAAAGGGAAAAAACAGAGGGGAAAGAACGGACAGGAAGATGAGGAAAACCGGGCAAAGCAGACAAGTGAAGACAGGAAGAGATGAGGAAAACTATGACAGGCTCAAGAAAGAAGAGAGAAGGAAGTGGGTAAGTAAGTAAGGAACTGAGTGTGAAGGAAGCAAAGAGAGAAAGGGAGAGTGGAAAGTGGGCAGAAGAGAAAGAAAAGAGGGGAGAGAAAGGAGAGGAGGTAGAGAAGGAAATGGAAAGGAGCCTCGGAGAAAAGAGAGAAAGAAGAGTTGTGTCAACTTCTGAGTGCTCATCAGTTTCCATTTATCCTGAGATGAGAGAAGTCAGAGCAAGGAGCCTTTTACTTAATCACTGATGCTCTTAATTTAGCTGCCTGGCACTGAGCGCTCACATGTAGGCAGATCGACCAGAATCCGCCTGCACTGTGGTTACACTTCTCCTGCATGTGAATGCAACTCACCACAGTGACACTCGCACGCCTTTCACACCAGCGTCAGAGGTGGCTGAACTGTCACAGCCATGCGTGACAGGAATCCATGCAGGGAGGTAATCCTGTGGTGCCACGGCCCGTGGGCACCTTTACAGTGGATACATACAGTCTGTCTTCTTGCTCTTACTGCCTCGCTGCATCAACATCATCAGGGATTCCTGAGGGAGCGTTCATATTAGCCACGTTTGGAGCCGTTTATTCAACCTGTGGGGCTTTAGGTCATTGAGAATAATGAATCTTCATGGAGGGAAATTAACACATCACCACCAAATGCATTGTTGGTGGTGCTGTTCCATATGTGCTCTTCAAGCTAGCAAAGAGTGTTCATCCTCTCCCAAGTCCAAAGCCCCATTTTGCTTTTTATTTTTTGAAGTGGTCCAGATCCACACAGAAATGTAGTGGTTTCTTTATTTACCCGTGCTCCTCCTACCTACCAAGTTTGATCAGATTTGGCTTGGTAGATTTTGGCCAACAAACAGACAAATGGCAGTGATCGCCTACTTCTATTCTCTCCCTGGCAGAGGACGGAAAGAACAAGCCCAGGATCTGAGACACAGGGAGTGTTTCTGTTCACATCAGGCACTGAGAGCTGACTAAACAACCCCCAGAATCACTCCACCATGTATGCTAACATACTTGTATATATATAATGTGATAGTGTCCTTTTCCTAATTGTTGTAGGATACTAGATGTAGTGTTCCTGCTTCCACAACCTGCATTGAATCAGTGTGTTGCAGGTGATACTGATTGTACCATAGTTTAGCCATTTAACACACAGCACACCTTTCAGTTACTGAAGACAAATATTGAATTTACAGTGAATCCCTCAGAACAAACCACAGTATTCATGACATGCTGTGGTTTCCTCCCATACACACCAGAGCACGAGAGCTTAGTGTGGATCCAACTTGGAAAAACACAGTGATGCTCATACAATAGTGGCTTCTTAATTAAAAGTCAAACTCCCCCGAAACACTCATACTGTTGTTTCTTGCACACAAGAAAGCCACAATTCTTCTAACCCCAAGCTTGATGACTAAACTCATTGAAGAGAAAAACATCACATCATCTGCAAATAGTAGAGACAAGATCCTGATGCCATCAAAACAGACGCCCTCTGCCCCCTGGCTCCACCTGGAAATTCTGTGGACCAATCGCTGGCAAATGTTCTACGGATCCAGAGGCTTTCTCACTGACTTTAATGCAGTCTTGTAGAGCCTTGAGAAACTCAGAGCAAATCTCATCCACTGTGAACAGAAAGCCACTTCAACCTTCTGAGTCATCTGATGGTTTGCCAGCTGACTGAACTTCTTGTTCTGTGCGTTTTCCTCTGCCACAGTCCAATGTGCTTTGCTGCTTTTACCTGCCGATAGTTAACCTCCTCAATATAACAGCTGCCTTCACCTCCAGTGTCCACCGTCTGGTTAGGGGATTACCAGCACGGTAAGCACCATCTACCTCGTGACCACAACTCTGCAAGAGTCCAGTGAGGTGTGGATTGGGCACCAGCTGAAGGTGGAGACGTTTGAGAAGCCAAATCCATCTTTTATACAGTCGTCCCTCGTTTATCGTGGGAGTTACGTTCTAAAAATAACCCGCAATAGGTGAAATCCGCAAAGTAGCTAACTTTATATTTTACAATTATTATAGATGTTTTAAGTAAAACCCCTCACTACACACTTTATACACTTTTCTCAGACAGGCATGAACATTTTCACACTTTTCTCTCTTGTTTAAACTCTCAAAGTTCAAACCTTCGTAGAAAAATAAGCCCAGTATTATAGAATGAAACCAAAGGCTCCCGCAGGTGGTCGACAGTGTTGTGTTTGTTGGGGAGAAAACTTACAAACACACAGTACAGCACTTCAGAGTCACACTGCTAGGATCGAAGATTTACGTGAATTTGACAAACTGAAGGCGTTCTGTACTGTACAGGAGACACGGCACGGAGATTGATTAAAAATGGTCTACAGCCAATCAGGATGCAGAATACAATGCGCTGTGCAAATTTTTTTTTTTTTAAATGCATGCAAAATTGCAGAAAAAGAGCGAGGTCACAAAAGGTGAACCGCATTATAGGGAGGGAGCGCTGTATACAGTTTATTTACTGACTACTTGGTTTTTTCTGAGGTGACTGCTACAGAGCCGAACTTATAAAGGTAACCATGTACTGTGAGAAGCTGTGTGTACCACAAACAACAGTAGTGTTTGGTGGATTGTGGTTTATGTGTGATGGTGTGTGCATGGCAAGGATTGTGTCGCCCAGTGTTTGTTTGTTTTTCCAATGAAGCCTTGGGCACATGGAAATAAGATCCATCAGGTGTTTCCACCCAAACAAAATGAATCATTTATTGTGGGCTTTGGTCTTAATGAGATTTGTTGACCATCCATTTTTTGCCTTTGTGCGCTGTGTTTAATGTTGCTTTCACAGCTGCAGAGTGACACACTGCTCTGATTTTCTAGCCATAATTACCACATTATGGTGAACATATTAGCAGACAATTGCCTACTTACCCAGACAGCATCCAATATAAGCATCCATTCACAGGTCTATTTGTATCCATCTGATCAATGTTAATCCAACAATGACTCGATGTTTCCACCTGTAGTGACTCCAGAGAGGAACAGCTTTTTCATGGAGTTCCACTATGACTGCTTTTGATGTTTGTGCTTTTATTCACTTTAATAATTCTTTGTAGGTTTTCATATGGGACATGGTGATTTCATTCAATATGAAAGTCAAATATAGTAACTGCAGAAGCTTTAACAGCCATTTCCCTTCTGAGAGCAAATCTTAACAGTTTTGGGGGATTTATCCTGACCAGGAGATCAGCTTTGGCTAACATTAGCTTGTGTGTGGGGAGTGCCAGAGGCTTTGTTCAGACCCGGCAGCTACGTTATGAGTAAATTTCACACAACAAAGTGTTTCTCGTTTGGACAATAATTAGATGTTAAAATCGTTTTTTAAAAATGTCTAGTAGCACATTCAGTGAAACGAGGAACATCACTGAGTACTGAGCACTGACAGTGATGCTGACAGGAGGCCTTTCTGTTTTAGGCAAGATAAAGAACTGACCCTTATTTATCAGACTGTTCAGCCCAGTGGACCAAACTGACCAAACTCTGAGTGATGATTGTTGCGGGATGTTTTTTATGTGCCATCATAAAATAATACAAACTGCTGCAGGAAAAAAAAATTTCTTGGAATGTTTAGTCTTATCAATTTTTAATGAATTTGAACTGAAAGGTTCATAAATGCTTGCTTGCTGTAGTGGATTAGTGTATTCAGGCATTTTCGGGTTGCAAATGAAGGCCACCAACAGCCTATAGAGAAGGTACATCTGCAAACAAAAGGCTGACATTTGGAGCTATGAAAGCATTATGCACTGAAAATGACAGACGCAGCTTAAACAGAATTGCACAGCCTCTTATTGTCCTTTAAACTGGTAAGAGTTGAATGGTGTACAAACTGAAATAACTTTTCTCTGACTGACCACTAAGAAGGATAAAAGCTCAAACTTTTCCACTTGTATGAATCTTATATACAAAGATTGCAGAGTTTGAGAATTGCAGGTGCAATGCTGCCACGTTGCTGTTCATGCAAAACCAACATAAAGAAAGATGCATGAAAAAGAAGGAAAACACCCGATCAGGCTGATATCTCAGCAAAGTGCGTGATAGACATTTCACACGTGGCATCTCCAAAACATTAAACGTTTAGCCACCTAGCTTAATTGTTTACGGCAATTAGGGAATATCACTTTATTCAGTCAAATATTTAGTACGCGGTGTTTGCATGTGTGGGACTCTCAGCTCATACATGCAAACATTTTGGCATCTCTTGTGCCACAAATACATTTTATATATACTTTATTTTACTTAAAATGTGAAACTGTACTGCAGTATTTTTGTCTTTTTATTTTGTATGTCAGTGTGTATTTTTACATCTCATAGTTATGGATGCACTTGTATAAAGTTAGTGTGTGTGTGCGTGTCTGCATTAATCACACCTTGTGTTTTAGAGGTGGGCCTTCTTCTTGCTCCCGTCCATCAACACCTGGGCACCTGAGCTGACTTTACCTGTTACTGATCAGCTGCTCTTTATTTAGGCTGGCGTAAGCCGGCCGCTCAACACCAGATGTTTATTTAACGAACAATTTGTGGGTTTTTCTCTTCTGTGTTTGAATGTTGTCTAACTTTTTTGTGGGAGCTCTCAATTTATCTTTGGCTTCCTTTCTGGGACCTGGGCTGAGAGTTACCTGGGAGTGAGTGACTAAAGTGAAAGGAGGCAGCAGGTATGTTGACGGGAATCTCTTTTAACTGGGAGGTTGAGGATCAGATGGCTTGTTTTTTTCTGCTGCTGCTGCTGCTAACGATCTGAAGTTTCCATTGTCTGCATTTTTTAATCATTCACTGTAAATAAACGCACTGAACATGGACGCTGTGTCGGTATTTTGAGTCAGACATGACACTAGAGCAGGTGTCCCATTACCTCGTTTGTATTTTTATTAGTTTAACTGTGTGCCGGGTGGCGGCCAGGAGCGGAGGCCCTGGCGGACTGA
>NW_005187582.1:320690-348268 GCF_000239375.1 Pundamilia nyererei
GTGCGTGTTTGGTTTAAGTTGAGTTCTTTAGTTTTCCCCAGTTTAGGTTGGTTTACTCCCTGCTCTGCTCCTCCTGTTTTTGTCACCTTATCACCTCTGCAAATAAACATTCACTCGCACCCCAGTCAGTGCCTGCATCTTGGGTCCTTTTCTCAATTCACCACATGACTGCTGTGCAGCCGTGACAAATATAATAAAGAAAAACACACATTTGTTCTTTTGGATTCTAGAAATGTGCTGTAGTGCATATTGAATAATATGCTCAAGTTATTCTTGTCCAGTTTCATACAAATCATTACCTGTGACCTACTCCCGCGTAGTGTTTATATGCTAAATACAATAGCACTCCCTCCAAAGTAAATATTACCCAGAGTGCTTCTTGTTGTTATCCTTGGATTCATTGCAAAGCTCACTCTATATTTTATCAGTCTGTACGATATGTGTTCCAACTTACAGCATTGTTTAATTTGCTATGTTTAATTTTTTCAGTCTCATTGCTGCATGTGTGTAAAATCGAGCCGTGCTGTCTGCCTTCACCAACATTTGAGAAAAATGGATCGTCCTAAAGAGGTCATTGACTCTGAGCGTTGGACTCTAACAGGATGCCACCTTTGCAAAAAGTCCGTTTGTGACTTCTTCCCTCCAACGTATTCAACAATCAGCTGTAAGTGATTGCAAAGTGGGAGCATTTAGAAACTGCAGCAGCTGAGCCTTGAGGTGAGAGACCATGTAAGTTTCAGAGCATGATCACCAAATGTTGCATATCAGCACAGAAAACTGCGAGCTTTGTTACAGGGCTCTGGTCTTTAAGTATGTTTAAGTAGTGTGCATTGTCATGATCATTTTGAAGAAAACAAAAAACATTTCCCCGTCTTGCACTGGAAATACACTGTACTATTGTGGCACAGCCCACATTATGGAGTAGATTACTTTCTATTTTCTATATTAATTTTTTTACATCTTTGTTTGATATTCACTGTGCTGATGTGGATGATGAATGTTCTATAATGGAATTTCCTATTATCCCGCCATTATAAATGTAATAAAGATTGACTGTACAAGAAACTCCTTCTTACCTGCAAGTTAGGTAAGTCACTCCATCTTATATTATTACAAGATCACAAGATGAAGAAATGTTGTCTGTTTTTCCACAAAGTTATCAAGAAATGATGCAGTATTTAAATAATTTGTCTCCTTTCCTGTAAAATACATAAAATTTCTTGAATTTAAAAAAAAAGGTGAAACTGGAACAATGATTATTTATTTGTTTCCTGTAAAAACCTGACTTATCCCCACATTATAGTGTGTCAACCTCTAAATATTTGTAGGTACATTAGAAATAAAACCCTGAAATTTGTTTTCATCACAGGGGAATTGGGCTCGAGTCGTATTATAAAGTCTTACTAGAGTTCCTATGACTGAGCTGGTCCTGTACATATAATGTGTAGGTGGTCCATCACAATAACACCTCTTTGCAGAAATAATCAGAAATCACAGGAAGTGTGGGAAAACTCTGACAGCACCAGATAATGATGCAGTCAGACTAATAGAACAGACATTTACCAATATATAACAATGACCATTAGAAAGGAGCACTGGAAAACCAGCTAATAATATCCCAGCGGTAGAAACTGTGTCTCAGTTCCAGCTGTGAAGTGTGAGTCTGACTAAAACTCATTTCATGAATCATGTCAGGATCCACCGACATGTGCCGAGGTCTCTCTGACTTTCTCTTCTATTCTCTGCAAAAGTCTTGAAGCCCAAAAGGCAAATATAAAAAAAAAATGAATAAAAACTTTAACTTTCTGGGGTCGTGAGTGCCGTTCTCATTCAGCTGCCACTAGGGTCATGTACACAGATATATACAATACAGTGGCAGTTTTTCCCTGAAACATTGTCTGAGGCAACAACTGGAGACCTGCTAACGAGTTTAGTTACTTTCTTTTCACATATTTGACATTCACTGTACAAAAGCATTTCCAGACTGCCTACAGAATGTGTGCATGTGTATATAACCTTGATGCTAGGAGATTTATAAAGCATTTCATACATGAAATAAAAGTTTATCAAATAAAAGTTGCAGTTTGTTCACCTGTTTACGCAGGACTGTAAGCTGTCATCTGTGAGGCGTGAGCGGTGTTTGTTTTTAACATAGTTCACGGTGGAGAACAGCTGCTGACATAATGTGGATCCGAAGATCCATAATTGGCCTACCTGGGTTTGAAAGTCTCGATAAATGCACGGCGTTTCAGCGGGTACACCGGCTTCCGCGAGTGTGACGCTTATTTTGAGCGATGAAAAAATAATAGAATATCATTTTATTTTTATATTTCTAGAACTACAAGTTTAAAAAGAACTAAGATAAATAAAATACACTTCAGCTAAATACTTCTAATTTATTTTCCCAAAACACGCGGAGCTGCACTATAAGGACTAAAGAGCCGCAGGTTGCCGACCCCTGGCTTAGACCATTCAATGACCTTGATGCGATCGTGGCTCAAGAGTTGGGCGTTCATCTTGTAATCAGAAGGTCGGTGGTTCAAGCCCCGGCTCTGACAGTCTCGGTCGTTGTGTCCTTGGGCAAGACACTTCACCTGTTGCCTACTGGTGGTGGTCAGAGGGCCCGATGGCGCCAGTGTCCGGCAGCCTCGCCTCTGTTAGTGCGCCCCAGGGTGGCTGTGGCTGCAATGTAGCTGCCATCACCAGTGTGTGGATGACTGAATGTAGTGTAAAGCGCTTTGGGGTCCATAGGGACTAAGTAAAGCGCTATACAAATACAGGCCATTTACCATTTGATGTGCTTCTTTTCAGCCTTGATGATGTCTTTTAGGTGCTTGTCATGCTAAAAGACCCGCCCACAGCCCGACTTCAGTGTTCTGGCTGAGGGAGGAAGGTTTCCTTCCAAGATCGTACGTAGCCCTGTCCATTGGTCTCTCGATGCAGTGAAGTCATCCTGTATCCTCAGCAAAACAGCCTCATCTCGTAACGTTTGCACCTCCATGTTGGACTGTGGGGATGGTGCTCCTTGGGTCATACTCAGGGCATGAGCTCGATTTTGGTTTTATCTGACCACTTTGTCATGTCGTCAGATGTTCAGTGGCTCAACCACCACCTTTCTCAAGCTCATCCTCAATCCATGAGGCAAGATCTTGGATGGAACTCCAGCCTGAGGGGGACTGATAGTCATTTTATATTCTTCCATTTCTAAATTTTATATGGTGCTTTTCTAAGTATTTTATACAACATTAACCCAACCACGTTTTTCTATACACAAGTGCCTTCTGTCTGACATTCTCACACATTCAATGCGGAGGAAAGCAACTTGCCCAATCGAACCAACAACTTTCAACTAGTAGATAACTTGCATCACCTCTTGAGCTAAACTTCCATTTCTGATTAATCATGTCAACAGTCACCTTCTCAGCAAGCTTCTTGCAGATGGTATCATCGCCTGTTCCAGCCATGTGCAGGTCTAAAACCATCAGTCATCCTTTGACCTCTTGCCTGTGGTGGTGGAGAGGTTGGAACGGAAGAAATATGATTTATATACATAACAAGCTGAGATCAGGAGTATCTTTGATTGACTTATTGATACTGTATCATGTACTTATTTCACTCAGTGACATGTAAATCAGTTCATAACTTTCATGTAATGTGTTTTGTGGGTTTTTGCATGTTTTTGTGTGTTTTCAGTTGATATTTTGTCCCTCTTCATTAAATTGAAACTACCATAAAAATTAGACACTGTTCATTTCTTTGACAATGAGGAAACTTACAGATTTATGCAGTGGATAACAGTGTATAATAAAGTGGAGGAAATGTATTTTTTTTACTTTAGTCAAAGCTGAGTGACAGTGATATATTCTTTCTAATCAGAAATATGAAGATCACAGAAACGGTGGCAAGGCGAGAATGAAAAAGTCCCCGTTACACCAGGCAGGTGTTCAGCTGCAGTTATAAGCCCTCGGTGTATGGTGATGTATTACTGCAGGGAGCCCGTAGCCACTGTGTCGCTAAGTCACTCTGAAATTTCAGTGAACTGCAGGTTTTAAAAAACTGCCCGAGTCCTGTCAGCTATGCAGTGTCTGTTTAAATTGGAGCTCAAAAATTAAAAAAATGAAATTAAAAAACTGCATATTTTCAGTGATGTGACGGGTGATGTGTGTGGACCCACTGCATGAGTCAGATCTCTAACATGAGGGGACGGGTCAGCAGAGGTGGGAAAGAGACGCACACCAACACTGAAGACAGACAGACAAAAAAACCTCTCAGTCCTCTGAGTGCAATGTTCTGAAAGCTCTCAGTTTCTAAACTGTGTGACACCTGACAAAGAATTTTAAATCCCCGGTCATAGTCCAAAGGTCCGACTAATCTAATGGCAAATTAATCCCCAAAAGACGAGAAAAGCTCATTTTAACGTTTCGTCTTTAAATATCAACTAACAGAGAAGCTTAGCAACCGTCAAGAGTGTAATGTTTTTTCAGCTAAAGCTCGGAGCGGCTGGGAGTCCTGCAGGACGCTGTTATGAATCTAATGCTGTTTCTTCACTTGGCCCACTGAGGCTGTTTCATTTGTTGTGTGAAATCCCAAAAAACAGCACATTAGGGAAGCGAACACGTTTTGGGAAGTCCACATTTTTATGCATTTTTCTCGATTTTCTTGGCAAATTTATCAATCAATCAATCAATCAATACTTTATTTATATAGCACATTTAGAGACCAGAGGTAAAACAAAGTGTTTCTCAATAGTAAAATATGAAATAAAATTAATTACATATGGGTACGATAGTAGAGTACAAATACAGTAACAGTACTATGTTAAAACAAATATTTCACTCCTAGTGTAAAAGTTAGCTAAAATCAACACAGAAATATCAACTGGAAAAACCCAGTAACACAATAGGTTAAAATTACATACAGATGCAATAAAAGTACAAAGTGTACATGTGATAAATCACTAACTAACTGAAAATACTAAATCAAATAAGTTTTCAATCGTGTTTTAAAAGATTGAATAAATTCGCGAATATCAGCTGGAAGACTGTTCCAGAGGTTCGGTGCAGCAATGGCAAAAGCACGATCACCTCTGGTTTTCAGCCGGGACCGAGGTTGCACCAAGAGCATTTGACTCGATGATCGAAGTGCTCTCCTAGGAGTATGCAGGCTGAGAAGTTCAGTTAAATAGCACAGCACAATATTATTTACGATTTTGAATGTAAGCAATAAAATCCTAAAATCAATCCGATATTTGATGTGCAGCCAGTGTAGGTCAGCAAGGATCGTGGTAATAGAATCAAACCTTCTAGTACCTGTTAAAAGGCGTGCCGCTGCATTTTGGACAAGTTGCAGTTTATGAAGAAGGGCAGATTGGAGGTCCAGGTAAAAGGAGTTGTAGTAGTCTAATCTTGAAGTAACAGAGGCATGGATACGTTTTTTCAAGATCCATTCGCGGTATGTAAGGCTTAGCCTTAGAGATTTGTCATAGTTGGTAAAAGCTAGACTAGAGAGGACACTTGTTTATCAAGTTTAAAGGAACTGTCCAAAGGAACACCCAAGTTACGTACTGTATCAGAGAGGGAGGTAGCAAAGGGCCCAAATATATCGGCTAATTGTCCCCGAGGGATGTGACTATGAAAGACAATAATTTCAGTTTGCTTTTCTGAGTTACTGGATAACCAGCCTTTGAACTCCCTCATACAATCAAGAAAGCAGCGTAGTGAAGATGGGGTATCATCGGTCAGACAAAAATAGATTTGAATATCATCAGCATAAAAATGAAAAGAAATGTTATATTTGTCAAATATAGAGCACAAGGGTAGCATGTACAATGAGAACAACATAGGGCCCAGAACAGACCCCTGGGGGACACCACAACGAAAAGGGGTAACAGAAGAAGAGTAGCTCCCCATCGTAACAGAAAAGGACCTACCCAAAAGATACAATTTAAAGCATTCAAGGGCGTTTCCTTTAATGCCTACTGAATATTTATGAAAGTTTTTGCTGATAACACTGGATATGAAAGCATCGCTGTCCTGCACCTTTGGTTTTACTAGTTTTTAGAGATTTCAGTTCTTGTTCATTGTAGTGTCTGTTTTGTTCTTGCTTTGGTTATCATCTACATTCTGCATTCTTTTGAGTCTTTAGTGCTCAATCTAGTTTTCTGTTTGTTTATTTGTTCCTTCAGGTTTTCCTCCTGTGTCTTTTCATATGTTTCTGTTTCCATGTTTAGCTATTCTTCCTCACTTCCTGTTACTTATTTGTGTCCTGTCTGTTGTTTACGCCTCTGTGTCTCGTTACTCTACTACACATTCTACATTACTGTTCTGTTTCCACTCCATCTGATTCTGGGTATCAATAGCACTGTTTTTCCTTTAGTCTTTGTCACAGTGTCTGTTAATATCCCCTGTTGTTTCCTGTCAGGCGGTGTGCTTTAATTTAATTTCTTGTATTTTTTGACCTTTTTTCATCTTTTGAGCCTAAAATAAACGGCTGATTTGGTCCTTCACGTTCAGAAAGGTCAATGAGTTCAAATTTCATTTAAAAGTAAACTAAGAGGAATAAAACCTAAAAGATCTTTTCCGTCCCTACTCAAAGACTGAACAAAACAAGACATAAACACAACCGTCGAAACTGTACGACACTAACAAATTTCCTGAAGCCTACACTACACATTTACATAACAATAGCACCTCAAAATGGTCCCAAAGACATTTCAGCCTTCAGTCTTACAGTGCTTACACTGTTTACATGCCTGTATTTCAGGTGTATGGTAATAAAACGAATACTACTAACTGAAGAGAATTCAGAGTGAAGTACTTTCATATCAGAGTTGTAAATGCTGCTGTATGCTTTTATCAGAACAGACAATTACATTTAGTGAAATCTGTCATTTGTCAATATGACGTCACTCTCATACAACTCAAGCTTTAAAGGTAAGAAAAAAAACT
This sequence comes from Pundamilia nyererei, assembly GCF_000239375.1. Taxonomy (NCBI): domain Eukaryota; kingdom Metazoa; phylum Chordata; class Actinopteri; order Cichliformes; family Cichlidae; genus Pundamilia; species Pundamilia nyererei. The sequence continues at coordinate 327,638 of NW_005187582.1, forward strand.
TTGGTATATTTGGTCATTTGTTTTTTGTCAGCTGGAGGGAAAGTGGTGTGAAAAGCCTGTCATCAGTGTACGCTTTTCATGTAGACACACTAAAGTGATGAAAGCAGCTGACTGAAGTATGCTCAAACCCTGCATCCTTTCTCACCTCTGCACACCTTGCCAATCACTCTGTGAATTGGATGTGATTGCTGGCTTGGGAAAGTCGCCGAAATTGCCAGATGCTGTTCAGTCATCCACTTAATCCAGCCTCCTCACAACAGATGTTGAACCTGGCAAGCGTAGCTTCGCTCTCATTCAGCCACAAGAGCATTAGAGAGGTCCAACGCTGATGTTGGCTGATAAGTACATGGCTTAAAGTGAGGCCAACTTCTGCACCAGAAATGTGTTAGGTGACTCGGAGAGGAATGGAAGAAAGTTGGCTGTTAACCCAAAGAAGTTCAATTCAATTCAATTCAATTTTATTTATATAGCGCCAAATCACAACAAAAGTCGCCTCAAGGCGCTTCATAGATACAGAGAAAAACCCAACAATCATATGACCCCCTATGAGCAAGCACTTTGGTGACAGTGGGAAGGAAAAACTCCCTTTTAACAGGAAGAAACCTCCAGCATAACCAGGCTCAGGGAGGGGCGGGGCCATCTGCTGTGATTGGTTGGGGTGAGAGAAGGTAGACAAGATAAAGACATGCTGTGGAAGAGAGACAGAGATTAATAACAGGTATGATTCAGTGATTTAATTTAAATTAAATATAAATGTTCACATCTAAATTTGCTCAATTTGTAATTCTTATAAAAGTTCAGACGTCTGATATCAGACATATCACACTGTTTTAAAACAGATCCACTTTTTCATTCACCCTTCAGACCCGCTGCTGTGAGCAGACATCCAGGAAACATGAGATGTGTTTATTTCCTTTTCTTTTGCAGTACTGAGTATTGATTCACTTCCCTCCCCACTAATCCTGCACCAAGTTCTTACTTTTCCATGATAAACAGGAAGTAACACTTTTTTAAAAGGGCTGTAATTCCTACCTTATACTGTGAACACCCCGGCTCATCTTATGACAGACATCATGAATGAAAGACTGGTTGGATTTGCTGGCTGGCGTTTACCTTTGAATCAGCCATGAGGCTGTCCTGACCTCTGACCAAACATGTGGGATAGTTTTGTGGTCTGAGGTGTCCAGTCAGGTTTTTCCACCTTAAACTGGTTGATTGAGCTGAAATCTGCACTACTGCAGTGCGTAGTAGCAATCCGGTTTCCCCATAATGGAACTAAATAGCATAGATGTACTCAGTTTGTATCATATCGTGTCCAGTTAGATGTGAATTTTCATCGGTTACGAGTTAAGGAAATATCAGTCTTTGAACTTCATGTCATGTTTTAATGTATTTCATTTTTTATTTATTTTCCAGACATTTTTTCAAAGGTGCTCTGACACCATTAAACATAGTGCTGGCATAGTGGCAGCCCTGATACAGTAACTATGGGTAAGTTTTAACTAAGTAATATGAACTGATTTTTTTCCCTCTCACCCTGTGCATCACCACTTCTCTGTGTGCGTCACACATCCATTAGCCTTCGCGTTCTGGTTGTATGTATTTTTCATGACGCTAACATGCTGGGGCTCCAGCGGCTCGTATCCATTTTCAGCGGCATGACTAAGGCTTTGCATTTACTCCCCCTAAGAAACGTGAACAGACTCAGAACACAGTGTTTCATGTTTCTATGCGGTGATGTCACTGGAGTGCACACAGCCTCATCAAATGGGTTATACTAGTAATTATTGGTAGAACTTTAAGCAGTTCCTCAAAAGGACACATGAGGCTGTCCCCAAACATTAGTGACCCCCATAGACTCTTCTGTCAAAGTGCACCTATCAGCCCACTTGGACTGACAGGTGCATGACACAAGCATTACCTGACAAATATGTTATGGTCACGGTCCTGGGTCTGTGACCCAGTGTTTCTGTATTACTATTGAACTTTGATTTTGTCATCGTTTATCTTTTCTTGTCTTTTAGTCTGTGTCTGTTCTGTTTCCTGTTTTACTTTGAAAGTCTGTGTCCTATGTCAGTGTATTGAGTTTTGCTTCTCCTTGGTCTTGACATGTCTGATTACTCCCAGCTGTGTTCCCCTTCTGTGTCTCATTCCCTCGTTATCCCCCTGTGTATTTAAGCCTTGCGTTTCCCTCTGTTAGTCGCTGGTTCATCTGTGTGTCTAACCCTGTATTTCTGCTGTGTGTTTCTCCCGGTTCCAGGGTTCTCGTTGCAGGTTTTTGGTCCTTTCATTATTATTTTGTCGCTGTTCCCAGTGTAGGTTTTTGTTAGCGTAGTTCCCTGCAGTGCTCTGCTTTGGTTTATATTTTGCCTTTCTTTGTTAATGAACTTTCTCACAGCTACGCTGTCGTCCGTGCCTGCGTTTGGGTTTAAATCCTCCTCCTCCAGATGATCTGCCTCCCAGATTGTGACAGTTAGATCATACAAGAAGATTGTCGGCTGGTTTTATTGAATGATATTTTATTTATCTGGTTTCATTTCTTATTATCATCTTGGCCTTCACATTAATAGCTTAGCATGTCCTTTCTTCTTTACACCCATCGTCTGATACTTACTGGAGTCCAGTTTATGGGGACAACAGTCTGATGCCCAGACCACTCTACCATGAATTATTCCAAAGCCTGAAGAGATCTGCCCCAGGGCTTCGATCTGGTGGGACATTTCCCCATCACCTCACATGCCTCCAATACTATCAGGCAGAGTGAGCCTCACTCTGTCTTTAAGGCTGAGCCCAGAGTCTCTGCAGAAAACCTGGATCTGCTTGTATCCCCAGTCTCAGTCTCCCGGTTCTAAGACAGCAGACAGTAGTGTTTAAAAAAAACTGTGACAGCCTCAGGTTCTTCTTTGGTTTTTGTGTCTCTTAGCTTCGTAAGGTTTCTTTTCTTCACTTCTACATATGAATTAAAGTGAAGTAAGTCTAGACTACTCTAGTGGCTGTGTATATTTCCAAGGACTAAACAGAAAGATTGTAAATTGTGGAGTAGATGAAAGTGACCCTAAAAACATTATTCAGACAGCTCGCTTTATGATATAGACTTTGTCTGGATGGACATATTTGCCATTTCCCCTCCAACATTAAATACCCCACAGTGCAGTGTAATGTGCATGAGTTTAAACTCCATCCACAATATGAAGAGCAAAACGTGAATGGGTCTGAATTGATGGGCTGCAAAATGATACTTTTTGGATACTTTCTAATGCTTTTCTTCTTCCTGCCTTCAGCAGCTTTGGGAGACATTTTCATTCCTTTTGAGACCCGATGGTAGAAAGGTGAAGGAAATGAGGTGAAAGAGAGGGGATGACATGCAACATAAGTTCTCCAGGCAGCCTCCAACCACAGACACTGCAATTACATGGTGACTGCCTTAAGCCCTGAAGCCTGTGAGTGCCCCTAAGTCTGCTTAACCTCCCAAGAACGCATTTTTCAAAACAGAAATTGCACAAGTGCTTCCTCTCACTATTACATGAGAAAACAGCCTAATATATAGCCACCACCTAAAGCACACCTTACAACATGTATCCTAATGTGGAAATTTGAATTGTGCTCATCCCTACGGTCCAGGCTCCTTGTCACTCACAATAGTTGTCTGTATATACGTCTGTGTGGGTCTATTATCTTAGTGAAGTGTTTATTTTAAGATTCAGGCCTCAAATCTTTGCACAGTGCCGCATGTTCTCCTGTCATTTCCACGGGGGAATTAGTTAGATCCCATTTGTTCGAACAGCCTTTTGTCTTTAATGATGAGTGGGATCCCTGATTGAAGCGCACCTTTATAACATGGCATCCTACACAGAGAGAATACAACAAAGGAGGAAAGGTTAGATTAAAGGTCAAACACCCATTTATTCTCATCATTTGTCTTTGCAGGCCTGACTGCCATGTACAACAGCACAAGGACAGAATCTTACATAACAGCCTATTTTAGACCTCAAGTGATAAAAGAACACGTGGACAAAGCTCATAACACAACTGCAATATAAAGGTGTCCTTCCCAGAACAACGAGTGTAAAAAGTTTAGCTAGAAAAACAACAGTTAATGGATTTAAATCCAGTCCTCTGAGAATGTAGACAGAACTGTGTCAGCTGTTACAGCTGCTCTCTGCCAAAGTCTAATCTGCCCTTCCTGGTCTGGTTTGCACCTTACCGTAAATCTTCTGTATTTACGTGTAGACATTGATCGGCCTGAGATACGCCCACCTCCTGAAGAATGTTCTTGTTGTGAAGTTGTTTTTCTTAACCATGGAGAGGTAGACTTTTTGGTATTGCTGACAAGTTCAACAGTTAATGCAATACTTTGGATAAACCCCTTGAGTTAAAGCTGAAAGTCTGCACTTTAATCATATTTTGACTGTTTGATTTACAGTTCTCTGTATCATCATAGAGCAGCAAAATTACAAAAACGATATCATCGTCTAAAACCTCACGTACACACAGTTGTGGTCAAAAATTTGCATACACTCATCATGGTCATGAATATCATGGTAAGTCTGGGCTTTAATAACTTTAAACAACAAGAATTTGGAGCACGATCAAAAGAAGCCTAATGGATGACTTCTATGTAACTGCAGACTCTCAGATCTGTAACTGGACATAAGTATGATGTGTCAGCATATTTCCAAGGTCTGTAGGACGACCAAATCTGTCACCCAAACAGGAATCTGTTTAGGAACAACCCAGGAACCAGTAAGCCTTAAATCTTCCATGAACTGGCAGCTGCTGGAGCACCAGCACCACGAGTGAAGCCAGTTACTGTAATGGACTGATTGTGCCAACCAAGAATGAAGCCTCTGCTACAAAACATCCATGAGCTCGACTGACATGTGCAGCCGCCTTCTGGAGAAAGTTTTATGGTCAAACGAGACAAAGATTGAGCTCTTTGGTTATAATGACAAGACCCTGTTTTTATTTTGTTTCTTTTAACTCAAGATAATAACCAAGTAAATGCAGAGGATTTGATGCCAATTTTACAGCATAAGTGCTGCGCATCAGCAGTAAATGTCAGCACTGGGTGTCAACAGTTCGCTCGTGTTCAGAGCTTTTTCTATACACCCACACTTTCCTGTACAGAAGGCAGACAAGTAAGTGTGCATCGTTTGATGGCAGCTAATCCATCAAATTAGTTCACAGCTGTTCTGTAAAGGTCGTTCAATGGCAATAAAACGTACCAAAATAAATAAACCGTTGATGAGGTAGGTTAGAGGAAGGGCCTAAATACTAAAGATGTCCTCAAAGGGTTCAGAAGCCATGATCACAGCTACACTGTGTTTATCTCTACTGTCTGAGCAACAGAGCAGAGTCCACTTCCTTCTTCCTGTAAGATCAGGAGCTCTCCTACCGCCTGCTGCCCGTGGACCACAATGCACTGCTCTGCGCTTTCCGATATCAAAACCTCCACCAGCTCCTGTTCTGTCCCTGCAGGCAGCGAGCCCTCCGAGGTGAAGAGCAGAGGAGTGGAGCTTGGCGCTGACAGGTCGTCTGTGTGGACGTACACGACGGCGTGCTGGATGTTAGCTACGCTATCTCCCTCTCTTGAGTCAAGTGTCTTTAATTTTGCTTCCTCTTCTCCTTTTTCTTGTGATCTTCTCTGCTTGACCTCACCTCCGTCCTTCTCTGCTGTGCCCTGAGGGATGAAGTTCTTCTTGGGTCTGCCTCTGATTGGCTTTGGGTGACTGCATCCTGAACTTGCTAACTCTTGTGGAACCTCCTGATTTCTGGTGTGCATCTCCTCTCCACGTCCTTCTTCTTCCTCTTTTTGAACTCCTCCGTCTGTCCTGTGCTGAGCTTGGTGCCTCAGCAGACTTTGTCTCACAGTGTAAGAAGCGCCGCAGTGGCAGGTGTATGGTTTCTCCTTCATGTGGGCTGACTTCACGTGCCTCCTCAACTTGGTAGCCAACGTGTAGCCTAGACAGAAAATTCAAAAGTACATTTCAAATGCAAAGATTTACCAAACATGAATATACAATCTGCTGACTCAGATTAGCAGCTCGTAAATCAAAAGTATACCCTGCTGTATCCTCCTTTTTCACTTTAATGGCTGGTGTAGTATATCTATATATTTGTCAGGGTCAAACTTTAGCAAGTTCAGAGCATAAAGTTACAGTCCAAGCTGCACAACATGTCTCTACACATGAGCTGAGGATGAGTTTACTTTAATCCAAGGTCATCTGTCATCAGAAAAGCACAAAGAGCGGAAAACAAATTAAACGTGGATGATGGAAGATGAGCTGACTCGTTGTTTGCAGCTGTGTTGCTTTTTACACCTGTATTGTTTTTTGTACAGTGGACGTCTGATTTCATAACCCATCATTATTTTTAATGCAATTTACAAAATCAAAAAAAATCTCATATATTACAGTCGTTGTATGTAAAGCACTCAAGGCCTGTGTTTATCTAAGAAATATGATCCTCTGGAAAAAAGGTTTAAACTAAGAACAGCTCATGATTCTCTGGCTTGTAGAACCATCTTTAGTAACTTGAAGAAATCATTTTCTTCATTAGTCTCTCACGTCGATGTGGAGGAGTTTCAGCTCACTCTTCTTTACAACATGGCTTCAGTTCATTGAGAACTGTCGACATTCATCTATCTTAAGGTCATGTTAGAGCATTTTAATCAGGTCTGGACTAACTGGGCCTGGAGTGCTTGGAATCTTTATCCTGCGGCCAAGCTCCATCTCACACACACCGACTGCAGAGTACTTCAGTGTACGGGGGAGGTCACGATCAACCGTGACTACAAGGCGCCCACCGCTCCACCACCCTGCCTGGCAGATGATGAGGTGTTTATTTCTCACCAGTTATGGCCAAACATGTCCTCGTATTTGTCCAAAGGACTTTGTTCCATGCTCTGTTTAGAGAGACGAGGCTTTCAGTTCAGTCTTTTTTTGATTTAACTGTCATGAACTTTTACATTTAACATACTCGTGAGAGCTGTAGAGCCTCAGGTGTAGCTGTTTGTCTGAGCTTTGCACAGTTTGAGCCTGGGTGGATCTGTTTGGATGTGCACTTCTGGGAAGACTGCGGCTTCATATTAACACACACCTACATGCAGCACACTGTCAAACCTCCTGCTTTTAGGGAGTCAGGCTCACTTATACATTTGATCATCAACACCTCTTATTTAGGGTGCACTTGTTTCTTCACAGGACTGTAAAGAGTACTCTGAAAGTTCTTCTTCACAACACTAAATAACCCTTCATGTATCTGTCAGTAATATAACGTCCATGCTCACTGCTGTAAATACAAGAACAGAATTAAATGAGGTATAAATGCATCTCAGTTGTCCGTGAGAGATAAAATGTTTCTTGCATGTGCTGGACATCAATAATAAAACCCTGAACTTGATGGATGCATACTTTCTGTTTGATGCTTCGTAAAAAGAAAGCTGGCCCAAGTTGTAACGAGTAGTTTGTGTTTTCCAGTCATGCATGCAGGACACAACGTTTGTAGATGAGTGAGACAAACGAGGCTATTTGGAGGGAAATTGTCCAACTTGCCTCATTTTAGGTTCAGCTGCAGTTTTTAACAAAAAAATAATTTCTAGTTCTTTGACAAAATAACAAAACAGAATATAATGTATATAAGGAGGCCTAGTGCTTGACACGCACTGTTGGTTATATCGATGCTTGTTTTGACTCTTAAACCATCTTTAAGTGGTTCACTGATCTGACGGATGGTAACACACTTCCAGTTTTTTCTCGTGGATGAAGCAGGTTTCTGAGATTGGTGCGGTGCTCTTACTGTTGGCTTATTTATTCATCTTTTCAGGCTCGTAAATGTGCACATTATTTTTTTACACCTTTAAATGCACAATGACTTGCTAAATATAAATGAATGCCTTTAAATCAATTGTAATCATTTTCCTTATATTGAGTCATGTGTATTTTTGCACACATACTGTAGTTGTGCTTCATTTGTTTGTAGTAAGAGGGAGAATACATCTCTACGTTTGATTCAGATTTTGACTCTTCGGGGTTTGATTTGAGGCTTTTGTGTTTAAAGGTTTCGTTTTTAACATCGATCACCCTACAGCGTGACTGAAAAGCCTCCCGACTAATGCCTTGTGGTGTCCGTGGTCTAAATGTGGGTTTCTCATAGTGTCGTTTTCAGAGGTTTTAAAGTGCATTTAATTAGAGCTCCTACTCTATAGCTTACTTCTCTGAATCCATAAGGCTTGTGTTTTTCTATTTAATGTACTCAACTTACTGGTTTTCCAACTGGGATAGTATATATAAAGCATACTGTGCTACACAGAGTTACAAGATGCCACAGAGGTAATTATGCAGAATTATACATTTATACACATTACAGGACTTGAGGGATTTCTCATCCTGTTTCATCCAGGCTGGGTCACGGGGGCAGCAGCCTAAGCAGAGAAGCTCAGACCTCCCTCTCCCCGGCCACCTCCTCTGGCTTATCCGTGGAACACGAGGCGTTCCCAGGTCAGCCGAGAGCGTGTCCTGGGTCTGCTGCAGAGCCTCATTCCTTGCTTTAAAAAAATGATTTGACTTATAAAGCTTTAATATGCAGCTCTAACCTTTTCCACAGATAGGGCAGCAATGGGGTCTTTCTCCAGTGTGCAGTCTCTCGTGGGACCTTAGGCTGTGGGGGTCCCTCAGCGATTTTCCGCAGTAGCTACAGAGAAAACCGCCTCCGGTGTGGGAGAACATGTGCCGACGCAGCTCCGGTTTTTGGGAGAATGTCTGACTGCACTCTGAGCAGGAGAACGGCTTCTCTCCATTGTGGATTCTCAAGTGGCACTCAAGGTTTCCTGCACACACAAACAGACAGAGACAGTTGCTTATTAAAAGGGAGGGGTCGGGGGGGCTGTAGCAGCAGTGGGAGCAGGGGAATGATGCATTTGTCCAGTAACGTGTTGGTGGTGTCACTTTGACGAATGGAAAGATAAACTGCAGGAATTGATCACAGCTGGAAGCGACATCGAGTGGAAGGAAAACAGCAGGGTAACAGTCACTTATTGAAAAAAATGATGACGTCAGTGTGACCAGAACAAATGTGACATTTTGGGAAACACTTTACAACAGTAAGAAAGTAACACGTTTACTTTTCAGCAGCGTATCGAGTTGAGAAGATCAATATCAATTTGATCTGTGTGTGTAAACAGTTTGGTTCAGGGAGACGACTAACACTGAAAACCTGCTTCATTTATGACACTGCAGTTTGAGCATTTCTGTGTTTCCATTAAACTGTTTTCCTGTTATCCAAATCAAAGGTCTCACTTTCACATCTATGGACAATTAACTGAACCCCACTAACTGCTTGTCTTTGACCTGTGGGAGGAGACAACCCACGCACACAGAAAGGCCACAGGGTGGCGTCACACTCGGGACTTTCAGTGATATCCTGGGACACGACTTTAACAAAATGTCTCTCGTCTCATTTTGCTTTCACTTTCATGATGATGCCTTTATAGCATCTGTGAGAATCGACCAGCAGAGTGAAATTATGAATTATAAGAATTTAGCGATTGTGATTCCCTTATCTATTTTACTTATTGATTTCAATCCTTATTGATTCACTTATCATTTCTCATTGTGCTCTCAGCTTAGCATTAGCTTGCAAAGAGCTGAAGTAGCATGATGCAACTTTACTGCTGCACTCTTGTCCTTTTGTGTAATAAACATAAAAACTTACACGCATATTGTAGTGCAAGAGCAGCAGGACCGACAGGCAAGCAGACCAACAATTCCAAGGAACTGGACTACTGGGAACCAATTCTCTATAAGGACTGGTTTTTGATTCCCATATTCACCAGCCAATTCAATTCTTACTAACACGTCTACATTAAAAAAGCTGCTGCCCCCCCCAGAAGAAAAGAGCAGCAGCTCTGACTGCCTCTAAGTGACTGAGCTCCTCAGCATATGTCAAAGGCTGAGCCCACAGAGTCCTTCTTAGATTAATAGACACATTGATGATTTATTGATCCCTGTTATATCAGCAGGATAAAGAAATAAAAATAGCACAGTCCACAATAAATGAGCACAGTAAAGTGCCACAGGTGCATAGTGAGGGTCTTATACTGTGAGAAAATCCAAATCAAAGAGTAAAAAGTAAAACTAAGAATTTGCATTAATAAATAATATGTCCCCTATAAATCAAAGAAACTGCTGCAAGAAGATATAATACAGAATCTATTAAGCCCGACAGGTGTGTTCACCTGTGACAGAAAGGAGAGTTACTGTACAGCTGCAGGAATGATTTCTGCCTCATGGCAGCACCAGGGAGAAGCAGCTCTGCTGCCTCAGTGGAGCAGGTGAAATTATGGACTTCATCAATCATCTTCCTCACTGCATAGTGTACAAATGTAATATTGGGTTCTCTTCAATTATGTTTTAGGTCATATCTATGGAGAAATATAGAATAGTCTAAAAACTGCCGAAAAAACGATCAATGTTCTCAAATAAACTGTGGCAAAACAGGAAGCCGGTATATTTTATAATCGTGCTAAAGTACACTAATCAGCTGATTGTTAGTTTGTGTGGCGCCCCCTACAGCGGCGGGGTATAGACCTTTTTTTATTTTTATTGCACAAAAGGATGCGTTGGTAAAGTGCAAACTGCACACAGGACAGAAACAGCTGTGCTGAAAGCATCTGCACATGTAGCCTATAGGTTTATTTTGTTAAATGTAATAAACACACAATGAAGTGAACCAACAGCACTATCTGTCTACATCTAGATTCAGGCATTCCTACAGGCTTCATTTACCTTGTTTAGTATTTGTTAATTGTGTCAAAATGTTGCTTTAGAGTTTGCTGCAGCACATATATGAAGCGCCTCGAGGCGACTCTTGTTGTGATTTGGCGCTATATGAATAAAATTGAATTGAATCATAGAGACAACCATGCAATCTGAAATAAAGAGCACCCTCATTAAAGTCGGACGAACTGATTACACCTGATAATAAAATATTAGCAGGCCGGTTATTAAAGAGAAGCAGTGTGAGTTTAGATCATGCAGTTACTAATGATCATAAAACAAAAACCTTCTGACTGCCAACAGGCAGCGTGACAGAGAATCTCAATGCTGGTCTGAAAGCTGAAATGACTTTGACAGTCACAGAGTTTCAACTAAAATATGCAGACTTATGGCTAAAACAGCTGTTTGCATTTTTTCTGTCTCTTTTCTGCTCATCACATATTTTCTTTAATTATGAAGAAGTGACTTATGAAGCAGGTATGTCTGACAAATGTATTACATTTTCTTATATTAAAACCAGACCTGGTGTTCTGTAAAAAGTACAGAGCACATCTGACCAGTGATCAGCTTGTTGCAGCTGAAGGATCACACCCACGCCTCGGACGTTACCTTTCTGACTGAAGCACTTCCCACAGTGCTGACAGATGTGAGGTTTTTCCCCCGTGTGGAGTTTCATGTGGTTCCTCAGAGAGCCCGAGTTAGCCAGAAGCTTGCGGCAGACTGTGCACTGCACCTGGGAGAGGAGAAACACAAAAGCAGCACGTCTTCTTTCCTTCTTATTAAACATTTTCATTTCAAACTGCTGTTCAAGGAGAAAAAAAAAGGAAAACAAGACTGGCGTGTAAATTTAAAGATGCTACGTGAGTGATTTCAAACTGTGGTGCTGAGACACAAACAACACTGGGAAACAGCTTTCTTCACTGCATACAGAAGGAAATGAATCAATTGTATGCACATCCTCCTTATTAAAATTACTTGAAAATGTCGGCGCATGTGAGAGAACAAACACCTAACAGGGTGGAACTCTTCCCTACCTTAGGAGGCTGAGTGTAGCTCATTCTACTGCAGTGAAGGAGGCGGTGGATGCGTAGGGATGGGCGTCGTGCGAATGCCTTCCCACAGTGCTCACAGGTATAGGGTTTCTCCCCCGTGTGCAGGACCATGTGCTCCTTCAGGTCCCGCTTCAGGCCATACGTCTTCTCACAGTGAGGACAGGAGAAGGGACGCTCCCCGCGGTGACTCATCTACACATAAATAGATTTTATACAATATTTAACTCAATCTGTTTCTTCTTGTTCAGTGGATCATCTGCCTCCCCCGCACCCTACCCCAAGCATCTTCTCCTCACACACCGGCCCTCTGCATGTCCACCTTCTCTTCCTCCTTTCCTCCTGCCTGGCAGCTCAACCTTTCTACTACCCCTCCTCTCCATGCACATGTCCAAACCATCTCAGCCTCTCAAACTTTGTCTCCAATCCACTCAACCTGACCCCCCAAAAACATTCTGGTGTGCAATTCAGAGGCCACTTTTTCTACTCCTTGGCACAACACTTTTTGTGTCCACCACTCAGAATAAAAAAGAAATAAAAACATTTAAAAACTGTGTTTTTACAAGAGATGGCACGATACCACTTTTTTATGTCCGATACCGATATCATAAATTTGGATATCTGCCGATACCGATATGAATCCGATATAGTGTTTTTTAATCAACAAAACTGTTTTTTAAATATCTTGCTGCATTTTGTATAAGTTCATACTCAAGTTTAAAACAACAACTACACTAAAGCTATTCTGTTATACCTGTATGCAAAAAAAAATATTTCATAGTTCAGCAATACTGATCAATCTAATAAACTTAAACCTACACCATCGTCCCTATTCTGGTATTTTAAAGAGTACTTAGCGTAAATATTAAGCAACCTAACTAATAGGGTTCCAACTCCCAGCAACAACAAAAATAAATAAATAAAAAATAGGGAACCACCCCTCACCCTCCACCTCATGATGCTTAATCGACGTAATCAACCTTAATTTGATGCAGTGTGAAAAAAAATGCACAGAAATCAATTATTTTTCAAGAAATATTAAATAGATTCAACATCTTTCTTCAACAAAATTGCAAACTGCACAGATGGTACCTTCCCAAAGGAAAAAGTACTATAGCTTACTAGGGTACAGTATATATATTAGACTTAATAGTTACTATATACAGTAATGGACTTCTATTCATTTTACATCAGATTAAAACTTTGGGTGTCAGATAATTATTTATTAAAAGCTCGACATTTTAAATGAGAATAAGAAAGAAAAGTATGTCTTTGTGCCCCCTTTTCCCTGTTAATGCCCTATCGGCCCCCCTGGCTAAACTTTGCTAGATCCGCCCCTGCACAGTTACCAGCCGTCAGCTGCGTAGAAAAAGATCCTGGTGTAGAAAGTAATAATAAATAAATTCTAACAACAGCTGATCAAGCTTAAACGTGCTGCTGTTGTTCAGCCGCTGGTTTCCTCTTTCTGGTGCAAAGTGGGCCAAAAGCAAACAAGAGACACGGACTCGCGACAGAAAAGCCGATCAGCTGATCATTAAGCAGTTTCATGATTGAAGTAGCAGCCGGAGAGCGAGAGGCAGTCGCGCGTTAAGCTTAACGCAGGAATGCTTTACAAACATTCAGAGATGGACTTACACACTTGCTTTACTTCTCTCGGGATAACTTTGTCGGAGATGAAATGCCGGGTTGCTAGCGAAGCTCCACATGCTATCCAGACCACCGACAGGTCCCGCATGCCACAGCCGCTCTATCACGTGATGCATACTGCTCCGACGTGCTAACGTTCTGAGGTGAGTTACGGCGTGTTGCAAGTTTTGTGAGGTGCTTTCGTGATATTTAATGGATCGGATTACTTTTTTTTTTTTTCTCCGATATCCGATCCAGTAATTTAGGTCAGTATCGGACCGATACCGATACGTAATATCGGATCGGTCCATCTCTAGTTTTTACTTTACTTTTACTGTACTGGAGGAGAGGAATCATTCAGGGACTCAAAGCCTGGACATAAAAAAGGACACGCTGAACAGCATGGAGAGAAACAAAGATGTGTAAGGATGTCTACAGGTGTAAGCAACCTGCCTGTGGTTTAGCATCCAGACTTTCCAAAAAATCTTACAAGTTGCTCTGACCCTGTACGGTCTCAGATGAACAACAGCACTTTGAGTGGAAATTGCTGCAGTGACAATTTACTGCTTTTTAAATGCACTTTTCCTAGAAAAGTGCATTTAAGACCCTTTGTAAGTACCTCCATCCAACCTGATTTTTCTCAAACTTCAGCTCATCGCAAACATATTGCTGTACTGTGTATATACAGATCAGCCACAGCATTCTGATCACTACCTCAATCATGTGGATTTTGTATTCAAGAAGAGGAGAAAATAAGAGAATAAGAGGAGAAAAGGGAGCAACTGGGTAAAAAAAAAAAAAGAAAGGCATGAAATGAAAGAAGAGGCTTTTGATCTGGTTCTAATAAAGTGTTTTCCAACTTTTTTTTTTTTTAACACTACCTACACTGACACTTTACATCATTCAAATAAATACTTTTTGTGCAGCCCGTCCGTTCACCCAGTGTCAGAAACAAGCTGATGTACTTTCATTCCCTCTCACTATAAAACACCTTTCTTCTGATTGGTTGCTCCTTATGACATCATTCAAAGCCAGGACTGAAAACAACTGTCTGAAACAGAGCGTTTGGAACAATCTGGAGCCAGTGTCACAAGCTTTAATTGTATATAAATGAACCTCCTAACTGTAACTATATTAACTATATTTAATATGTGCATTCACCATCATGCAGTGTACTTATGAGATAAAATTAAGGAGTCAAAATAAAGGACTAGTCAGTAAGCTGACTGAGTGATACCTGATGAGCCTTGAAGCTTTCTGCTGACGTGTAGTTTTTCCCACACTCCTGGCAAGTGAAAGGCTTCTCATCCGTGTGACTGAACTGGTGTTTCTTCAAGTGGCCGATCTGGTAGAACCTTTTACCACATATGGGACACTTGTAGCGCCTCTCTCTGGTCTCTGAATGCCACATATGGGCGACTCCATCGGGACAAAGCACTGCAGCCATCTCACCTTCTGGTATCTCTGTTGAGCTTTTTCCATCTTTGGTGGAGGTCTGGCTCTGTGCCTCTAGGCGTTTGGATGAGTCGGGGCGGGCATGGAGTCGCTTCACCCGGCTGTTCAGGCAGTGCACCCGTCGGGGTTTAGCAGCCAGGCGGGAGCTGCAGCGGACAGAAGCGGGTGCAGGGAAGTCTCTGGGCTCTGCCATTATTCCTTCAGCAGAGTTACAGTGTGGCTGACTGTCCACAGGAGACGGGACACTGTCTTTGTTACCAGTTGCTGCTGTGTCATTATCAGGTGTCCTGTCTGTTACACTGTCTGTGGTATCGTCCTGCTGTCTGTCATAGTCTGGACTCGGCTCCGACAGCACCCCCTTGACTCTCTTCCTCCCTTGTGTAATTGGGTGACTCCTCTCGATGCATCTTTTGGGGTTTCTATCTTCATCTTCTGCATCATCCTGCATTTTCTCTTCCTGTTTGTTAGCTGTCACTTCTTTATTGATTGACACACTGGCAGCTGTGGCTTCTGAGTGGTCTCTCTGCTCCACCTTCTCTCCTGACCAATAGAAATACAGTGAAGCTGTCAAAAACACCACAAATTCTCTGTTTCCAGCTTTAAATATCGAGAAATCTGCATTTGCTGCTTTTTTCTGCCTTATATTATGGTAAACTGAATATTTTGAGGTTTTTGTGATTTGAGTTGGAGAACAATCAGTCCCTGTTGGCTTTCAAAGGGCAGAGCACTTCCACACATGTTTTTCAGTAGGAGGCTGTAGCTGGTTGCTTAGCCTACAATAAAGACACAGGTAACTAATACACCTCACAAACTAAACAAAGAGCTATAATATGATTTTACAGAGGTTAACAAATCAGATCATTTCTTAAGCTAGGCTTAAACTAGTTGGCTTCCTGCTGTGGTTACCACAAGACAGTGGCTCTTAAGCTAGTTCTTCCCCTGCCTCCAGTAATTATGCTAAGCTAAGCTAACAGGCTACTGATGGCAGCCTCAGGGGGAGGAAAGTGCCGTCAACTTCCTCATCTAAGCATGGATACAATCATGTTATGTTGGAAACATCATTTTACTGTACAGCATAAATGTCAGTGTTAAATTATTCTTTACTTCATTGCTTAATTATCACATAATTTTTAACAAGCTATTGCTAGCTCATTCTGGCTAATGTAGCAATTGGTTAAAACATCTAGAATTCAGAACTACCAGATTTCAGACACTGCAGCATTTTTTACATTTTGTATTGCAATACTATGCCATGAGTTTTTAAGAAGTTAAACATGGGGGACTGCAGCTGCGTCTTCCTCCCATATTAATCCTCCTATCGTCAGTATGGACAGTGCTCATCGTTGCCTTCTTTTTTTCTTACCGTGCTCACTGTATTCTCAGTAAAAAAAATCAAATATATCTTTACATTAAAGATGGACATAGTCATTGGACATAGACACCCACTGAACTGTGGCTGCCACAGCATGTCAGGTTTTAAACAAGATGGCAGGATTATGGTATGGATCTCACTCAGAAATCAATAATCGTTCACAGAGCACAACCTGAATCTACTTTGATCCTTTATACACATCCTGTGGCTGACAGTCATTCAATTTGTGCAACACTGCTGTGCCCATAAATGTCACCTCTGCTGACACGGCTCAGTAATCTGGTAAAATTCCAAGCGTTAAAGATTCCGGTTGTCCAGCCTGTACGCCCAAAGACCGGATTTCAAAATGCACACATCAGGTTTACTGTGAAGTAGGACTTTAACTTACGGGGGGCAAAAAAAATTAAACCTTATTTTGGGGCCACAGTGCCAACCTTTATGTTTTACTGGACTGGTAATTCTACGCACACACTTTTTATTTTCCACTGACTGAGATTATAATCATAATACTTGATGGTAAATTAGGTTTTCTGGACTCATAAATATAAATACTCCAATTTACCAAACTAACCCACTGGAAGTTGTCTCCTCAGCCATTCTACTCAGTGACTTCAATATGAAGTGTACTGAAGAAAAACTCAACTTTACAGTAAATGTTTATGCTGTGCTTCTACAGCCTTTTTCCACATTCACTGCAGCCCTGTGTAGACTTGACAGAGATGCGTGTGAGGATGCCAGTGGTACCTCGGCCAGTCTTTAACCTAGCAAATGTGCACTTGTTAGTGCAAAGTGATGATGGTGATGGTTTGCAACTTTGCTGTCACTGACAGCCCAGTTATTTAAGCTCTCACATTTAAAGCAACTGAAGTCTGAATGCTAGAACACAGTTTTTGTATCCTAGCAACAATGAGCGCTTGACAGAAGTGCTCAGAAAATGAGGTCGTAGGCACTTAACACGGAAACAGCAGCCTGTGGACACGAGCCCCATCTGGAAAATAACTCTGTTCAACAAGTGCAGCACAAGAAAAACTGAGCTGTTGTAACCGTCTGTCTTTTATCTCTGGACTGCAGTGAAACATGGACTAAACTAGCTTCAGAACTAATGCCTAAATACGGCAAAGCTTTTGTGCCTCAATTATATCTGTATCACTGTATTTATGTTAATGTTGTGCCTTTATGTCCTAAATATCCACCGAGCACCGCTGTGCTGTCCGTGCGCTAATTAGGTTTAGAAACAAATGTCTTTACTGCATTTAATGACTTATAAACCCATATTTAGACAAGCACATACTACTTATGGACAGTAGTTGTCTGGTTTATGATTTGCTTGCTGTGTTTTTCTTCTGGAAGGATTTCAAATATTTTCCATGTATTTCATTGCTTACCTTTGTTCTTTCATTATTTCTTGTTCATTTTAATTCCTTTATGTACTCGTTATTGTATTCTTTATATTGCAATTTTCTTTCCCCCCTCTAAATCGAATTACTATCTGCCACCACAACAATGTAACCTCCCTGCAGGGATCAATTGCTTTTATCTTACCGTATTATCTTTCATTTAGCATTCAAAATTGTGTTGGAAATGCATTTGAGATTTATAGCTTCAGCCTGAATCAACACGACATAAGCACAAGTTTAATAAGACATCCACAGTCTGGTGCTTTTGGGTATTTTCTGCATGAAGCTCCTCCTCAGTGTCCCATCGATCACAGCATATAACACATCACTCCTCCACAAACATAAATAATAAAAGATAAGCAGAGCTGGAGAGTATATTATTGTCTCTAAAACAAATAAGCTCAACATTTGTTTCCTTCCATTTTCCCTTTTAATTAATGCATTCTGTGTTCCAGATTTTTTTTTTACATCTACTAATTATTAATCCCGAGCTTCCATCCTAGTTTTCAGTGACTTTTATCTGACTGCAGAGATTTTTCAGCGTGCAGTTCTCGGCTGAAACGAAATGATGCTGTTAAACATGAAAATAATGTTGACATAGAAGCTGAGACATTCAAGTCTCAGACCTACGAATTGGAAAATGTCCCCCTCGATCCTGCAGGTGAAGCACATAAATCAGTATAGAGAGAAAACTGCACCTTACCCACTCGAACTTCTGTTTGCACACTTCACAACAACAGCTATATGAAGTACAAGAAGTACTCCAAGTACTCCAAGAGTACGAGTATTTCCAGCAAATGTGTCTGATTTGTTAACTCATCTTGACATTTGCAAAGGGTTGGATACACAAAGATATATCTATGCAACTTTACCCAGAAACCATCCACCTAGGTGTGCTCGTTTATGCAACTTTACAGTCAGCCGATCATGTGATCCTGGTTTAATACATAAACTCTTACAGATACGGATCAGGAGCCACAGATACATGAACATGTAATAACTGAAAGGGCAAAATGTTATCGCAGACGTTGACAGGCTGGCTTCTGATGCTGCTGATCTCCTGGGGTCTTCATCACAGCAGCACTGAAATGTCTTGTTCATGAGAAGCATTAGGAACTCAGATTACGACTTTCTAACTGCACTGAGCAGAGACAGCCACACAACGGTTGACAAAACTACAGAAACAGTAAGCTGCAGTGGGTTTAAGCTCAACCAAACTAGACTGCTGAAGAGTGGAAGTCAGGAGACTTTACTGCTAAAAGTCATTTTATGAATTGAATCCACATATCATCATAACAACAGGCTGATGCTTGTGTTACAGTGTTTTTAACATTAGGACGATCAGCATAACGAGACAATCCCTCGAATAGCCTGTTGATGTCAGCACAGCTTTCCTTGGAGGCCAGACGACCTGATTACAAACATCATCTTCTTTTGGCTAATGCTTAGCCTAGCTTAGTGTAATTTAACTTGTTTGCTAGAAAGCTAACCCTAATAAGGAGCCACATCTGTTTTTTTATTTGTCATTATGTAGAGTTTGTAGCTAGCTGCTCACTGTTGGATTTTTAAGACAGCATTAAGGCGATGCATTGAAAAGCAGCATAAGCATCATATTCTTTGGATTTTCACAGAAACCACTTCATTCAGACAGAAGTAACGAGCTAATACGAAGGCCACATGAAGTTGGGAGGTCTGTAGTGGCTAACTCTGCAGAAAGTCTGCAAATCTGCCTCAGCACCGCTCATTTTACTGGGACTCTCCACCATTTGACCTTAGAACTGAAGAAGCTTCTCGGATGAGAGGTCAAATGTCTTCAAGCAACTTAAAGAAGTCCAGACGCTTTTCTTTCCAAGCTCCTTAGACAGCTTAAGAAGAAAGACGTTCTCTAGGACCGGTGAGGGACAAACCCGAGAGAAAAAGACGATAAATATTGGATTTGAAACTGTTAGTGAAACAGAAACTCTTCCTTGCAGATGACAGAAGATGTTGGTCTCTGTGTTAAATAGATAAATAAACCTTTGATCATCTCATATATTAAATGTATTTTAATTGGCTGTGATTTTATTTTAACATGCTGCAAAGTTCTGTGACGATGCAGTTAAAAAAGACAAATACAGATCTGAGTAAAAATCCAACTGAGAAAAAGCTCTAATATTCCTGATATAACATAAATGACAGACTCTGACATGAGGAGACCGTGTTCTCGCTCTCACCTGTATGTCCAGCGGAGTCACCACGAACATGTGAACACACTTTTCCCACGCTGTCAGCGTACAGCAGCAGCTCTGTTCCCGGCTGGATGTCCCGACACAGACGCAGACGGACATCCACACACTCGCCCTCGCACACATCCCCACACACACACTGCACCGACACGTTCTGCTGGGCTCTGCTTAGTGCCTGGCAGGCAAAGCTGGGGGAATTCAACAGAAATACATACTAAAGAAAAATGTATATAATCAGAGAAGCTCCCAGAATTTATAATGCATTATTGCATTTGATTACTGAGACTTAGGGCAAAAAGGCTGAATGCCAACATAATGTATGTGAGGTGATGCATAATGTGGCAGCAGAGTCTATTTGATTACTCTTTATTTTCTTTGTCTGTGTTTGAGTCTCTGATGACCCATCGCAGGAGACAAGCGTCAGAATGTGATGGTAATATTTGTGTTTCCAGTTTCAGTCAGTGAGAGATAAATGGTCCAGTTTTCAATCAGGGAACTGTGGAGTACACTGCCTGCAGGAGGAGGAAAAAGCAGCACTTTTCAGCAGCACTGAAAAAACAAACCACCTGGTAGAAACTTCCAGAATGGACGGAGATGGCTGAGGAACAGGAAGTTTCAAATAGTGATGCAGGAGCCATTCCAGCATCCAGATGTTGAATATGATGGGTCTCTTCAGGAACTCTCTGCAGGAGGGGGAGATACAGGAGAGGTGGAGGAAGATCTCAGCCTGGG